>NW_026967544.1:0-160000 GCF_028390025.1 Pseudophryne corroboree
ATGCTTCTCACTGCCCGCTAGGGATGGTTATCACTGTGTTACCTGTGTAATGCCCCCACCCTGTCTCCCCCTCTCACACCTCACCTGGGTACATGCCCCTCACTGCCCGCTAGGGATGGCTGTCACTGTGTTACCTGTGTAATGCCCCCCCCCACCCGGTCTCCCCCTCTCACGCCTCACCTGGGTACATGCCCCTCACTGCCCGCTAGGGATGGTTATCACTGAATTACCTGTGTATTGCCCCCCCACCCGGTCTCCCCCTCTCACGCCTCACCTGGGTACATGCCCCTCACTGCCCGCTAGGGATGGCCATCACTGTTACCTGTGTAATGCCCCCTGCCCTGTCTCCCCCTCTCACACCTCACCTGGGTACATGCCCCTCACTGCCCGCTAGGGATGGTTATCACTGAATTACCTGTGTAATGCCCCCTGCCCTGTCTCCCCTTTCTCTTGGGTACAAGCCCCTCACTGCCCGCTAGGGGTGGTTATCACTGAATTACCTGTGTAATACCCCCACCCTGTCTCCTCCCTATCACACCTCACCTGGGTACATGCCCCTCACTGCCCGCAAGGGATGGTTATCACTGAATTACCTGTGTAATGCCCCCTGCCCTGTCTCCCCTTTCTCTTGGGTACAAGCCCCTCACTGCCCGCTAGGGGTGGTTATCACTGTGTTACCTGTGTAATGCCCCCCGCCCTGTCTCTCCCTTCTCACACTTCACCTGGGTACATACCCCTCACTGCCCGCTAGGGATGGTTATCACTGACTTACCTGTGTAATGCCCCCTGCCCTGTCTCCCCCTTCTCACACTTCACCTGGGTACATGCCCCTCACTACCCGCTAGGGATGGTTATCACTGCGTTACCTGTGTAATGCCCCCGCCCTGTCTCCCCCCTCTCACATCTCTCCTGGGTACATGCCCCTCACTGCCCGCTAGGGATGGTTATCACTGCGTTACCTGTATAATGCCCCCTGCCCTGTCTCCTCCTTCTCTTGGGTACATGCCCCTCACTGCCCGCTAGGGGTGGTTATCACTGAATTACCTGTGTAATGCCCCCACCCTGTCTCCCCCTTCTCACACTTCACCATGGTACATGCCCCTCACTGCCCGCTAGGGATGGTTATCACTGACTTACCTGTGTAATGCCCCCTGCCCTGTCTCCCCCTTCTCACACTTCACCTGGGTACATGCCCCTCACTACCCGCTAGAGATGGTTATCACTGCGTTACCTGTGTAATGCCCCCGCCCTGTCTCCCCCCTCTCACATCTCACCTGGGTACATGCCCCTCACTGCCCGCTAGGGATGGTTATCACTGCGTTACCTGTATAATGCCCCCTGCCCTGTCTCCCCCTTCTCTTGGGTACATGCCCCTCACTGCCCGCTAGGGGTGGTTATCACTGAATTACCTGTGTAATGCCCCCACCCTGTCTCCCCCTTCTCACACTTCACCATGGTACATGCCCCTCACTGCCCGCTAGGGATGGTTTTCACTTACTTACCTGTGTAATGCCCCCTTCCCTGTCTCCCCCTTCTCACACTTCACCTGGGTACATGCCCTTCACTGCCCGCAAGGGATGGTTATCAGTGTAACCTGTGTAATGCCCCCCGCCCTGTCTACCCCCTCTCACACGTCACCTGGGTACATGCCCCTCACTGCCCGCTAGGGATGGTTTTCACTGACTTACCTGTGTAATGCCCCCTGCCCTGTCTACCCCTTCACCTAGGTACATGCCCTTCACTGCCCGCAAGGGATGGTTATCAGTGTAACCTGTGTAATGCCCCCCTCCCTGTCTCCCCCCTCTCACACCTCACCTGGGTACATGTCCCACACTACCCGCTAGGGATGGTTATCACTGACTTACCTGTGTAATGCCCCCTGCCCTGTCTCCCCCTTCTCACACTTCACCTGGGTACATGCCCTTCACTGCCCGCAAGGGATGGTTATCACTGACTTACCTGTGTAATGCCCCCCCTGCCCTGTCTCCCACCTCTCACACCTCACCTGGGTACATGCCCCTCACTGCCCGCTAGAGATGGTTATCACTGACTTACCTGTGTATCGCCCCCCCTGCCCTGTCTCCCCCCTCTCACACCTCACCTGGGTACATGCCCTTCACTGCCCGCAAGGGATGGTTATCAGTGTAACCTGTGTAATGCCCCCCGCCCTGTCTCCCCCTTCTCACACTGCACCTTGGTACATGCCCCTCTCTGCCCGCTAGGGATGGTTATCACTGACTTACCTGTGTAATGCCCCCTGCCCTGTCTCCCCCTTCTCACACTTCACCTGGGTACATGCCCTTCACTGCCCGCAAGGGATGGTTATCAGTGTAACCTGTGTAATGCCCCCCGCCCTGTCTCCCCCTCCTCACACTTCACCTGGGTACATACCCCTCACTGCCCGCTAGGGATGGTTATCACTGTGTTACCTGTGTAATGCCCCCCGCCCCGTCTATCCCTTCTCACACTTCACCTGGGTACATGCCCCTCACTGCCCGCTAGGGATGGTTATCACTAAATTACCTGTGTAATGCCCCGCGCCCTGTCTCTACCTCTCACACCTCACCTGGGTACGTGCCCCACACTGCCCGCTAGGGATGGTTATCACTGACTTACCTGTGTAATGCCCCCTGCCCTGTCTCCCCCTTCTCACACTTCACCTGGGTACATGCCCTTCACTGCCCGCAAGGGATGGTTATCACTGACTTACCTGTGTAATGCCCCCCGCCCTGTCTCCCCCTCTCATGCCTCACCTAGGTACATGCCCCTCACTGCCCACTAGGGATGGTTATCACTGAATTACCTGTGTAATGACCCCCCACCCGGTCTCCCCCTCTCATGCCTCACCTAGGTACATGCCCCTCACTGCCCACTAGGGATGGTTATCACTGAATTACCTGTGTATTGCCCCCCCCACCCGGTCTCCCCCTCTCACGCCTCACCTGGGTACATGCCCCTCACTGCCCGCTAGGGATGGTTATCACTGACTTACCTGTGTAATGCCCCCTGCCCTGTCTCCCCCTTCTCACACTTCACCTGGGTACATGCCCTTCACTGCCCGCAAGGGATGGTTATCACTGACTTACCTGTGTAATGCCCCCCCTGCCCTGTCTCCCCCCTCTCACACCTCACCTGGGTACATGCCCCTCACTGCCCGCTAGGGATGGTTATCAGTGTAACCTGTGTAATGCCCCCCGCCCTGTCTCCCCCCTCTCACACCTCACCTGGGTACATGCCCCTCACTGCCCGCTAGGGATGGTTATCACTGAATTACCTGTGTAATGCCCCCACCCTGTCTCCCCCCTCTCACACTTCACCTGGGTACATGCCCTTCACTGCCCGCAAGGGATGGTTATCACTGACTTACCTGTGTATCGCCCCCCCTGCCCTGTCTCCCCCCTCTCACACCTCACCTGGGTACATGCCCTTCACTGCCCGCAAGGGATGGTTATCAGTGTAACCTGTGTAATGCCCCCCGCCCTGTCTCCCCCTTCTCACACTGCACCTTGGTACATGCCCCTCTCTGCCCGCTAGGGATGGTTATCACTGACTTACCTGTGTAATGCCCCCTGCCCTGTCTCCCCCTTCTCACACTTCACCTGGGTACATGCCCTTCACTGCCCGCAAGGGATGGTTATCAGTGTAACCTGTGTAATGCCCCCCGCCCTGTCTCCCCCTCCTCACACTTCACCTGGGTACATACCCCTCACTGCCCGCTAGGGATGGTTATCACTGTGTTACCTGTGTAATGCCCCCCGCCCTGTCTATCCCTTCTCACACTTCACCTGGGTACATGCCCCTCACTACCCGCTAGGGATGGTTATCACTGAATTACCTGTGTAATGCCCCCACCCTGTCTCCCCCTTCTCACACTTCACCATGGTACATGCCCCTCACTGCCCGCTAGGGATGGTTATCACTGAATTACCTGTGTAATGCCCCCACCCTGTCTCCCCCTTCTCACACTTCACCATGGTACATGCCCCTCACTGCCCGCTAGGGATGGTTATCACTGACTTACCTGTGTAATGCCCCCTGCCCTGTCTCCCCCTTCTCACACTTCACCTGGGTACATGCCCCTCACTACCCGCTAGGGATGGTTATCACTGAATTACCTGTGTAATGCCCCCACCCTGTCTCCCCCTTCTCACACTTCACCATGGTACATGCCCCTCACTGCCCGCTAGGGATGGTTATCACTGACTTACCTGTGTAATGCCCCCTGCCCTGTCTCCCCCTTCTCACACTTCACCTGGTTACATGCCCCTCACTACCCGCTAGGGATGGTTATCACTGCGTTACCTGTGTAATGCCCCCGCCCTGTCTCCCCCCTCTCACATCTCACCTGGGTACATGCCCCTCACTGCCCGCTAGGGATGGTTATCACTGCGTTACCTGTATAATGCCCCCTGCCCTGTCTCCCCCTTCTCTTGGGTACATGCCCCTCACTGCCCGCTAGGGGTGGTTATCACTGAATTACCTGTGTAATGCCCCCACCCTGTCTCCCCCTTCTCACACTTCACCATGGTACATGCCCCTCACTGCCCGCTAGGGATGGTTATCACTGACTTACCTGTGTAATGCCCCCTGCCCTGTCTCCCCCTTCTCACACTTCACCTGGGTACATGCCCCTCACTACCCGCTAGGGATGGTTATCACTGCGTTACCTGTGTAATGCCCCCGCCCTGTCTCCCCCCTCTCACATCTCTCCTGGGTACATGCCCCTCACTGCCCGCTAGGGATGGTTATCACTGCGTTACCTGTATAATGCCCCCTGCCCTGTCTCCTCCTTCTCTTGGGTACATGCCCCTCACTGCCCGCTAGGGGTGGTTATCACTGAATTACCTGTGTAATGCCCCCACCCTGTCTCCCCCTTCTCACACTTCACCATGGTACATGCCCCTCACTGCCCGCTAGGGATGGTTATCACTGACTTACCTGTGTAATGCCCCCTGCCCTGTCTCCCCCTTCTCACACTTCACCTGGGTACATGCCCCTCACTACCCGCTAGGGATGGTTATCACTGCGTTACCTGTGTAATGCCCCCGCCCTGTCTCCCCCCTCTCACATCTCACCTGGGTACATGCCCCTCACTGCCCGCTAGGGATGGTTATCACTGCGTTACCTGTATAATGCCCCCTGCCCTGTCTCCCCCTTCTCTTGGGTACATGCCCCTCACTGCCCGCTAGGGGTGGTTATCACTGAATTACCTGTGTAATGCCCCCACCCTGTCTCCCCCTTCTCACACTTCACCATGGTACATGCCCCTCACTGCCCGCTAGGGATGGTTTTCACTTACTTACCTGTGTAATGCCCCCTGCCCTGTCTCCCCCTTCTCACACTTCACCTGGGTACATGCCCCTCACTACCCGCTAGGGATGGTTATCACTGAATTACCTGTGTAATGCCCCCACCCTGTCTCCCCCTTCTCACACTTCACCATGGTACATGCCCCTCACTGCCCGCTAGGGATGGTTATCACTGACTTACCTGTGTAATGCCCCCTGCCCTGTCTCTCCCTTCTCACACTTCACCTGGGTACATGCCCCTCACTGCCCGCTAGGGATGGTTTTCAGTGTAACCTGTGTAATGCCCCCCGCCCTGTCTACCCCCTCTCACACGTCACCTGGGTACATGCCCCTCACTGCCCGCTAGGGATGGTTTTCACTGACTTACCTGTGTAATGCCCCCTGCCCTGTCTACCCCTTCACCTAGGTACATGCCCTTCACTGCCCGCAAGGGATGGTTATCAGTGTAACCTGTGTAATGCCCCCCTCCCTGTCTCCCCCCTCTCACACCTCACCTGGGTACATGTCCCACACTACCCGCTAGGGATGGTTATCACTGACTTACCTGTGTAATGCCCCCTGCCCTGTCTCCCCCTTCTCACACTTCACCTGGGTACATGCCCTTCACTGCCCGCAAGGGATGGTTATCACTGACTTACCTGTGTAATGCCCCCCCTGCCCTGTCTCCCACCTCTCACACCTCACCTGGGTACATGCCCCTCACTGCCCGCTAGAGATGGTTATCACTGACTTACCTGTGTATCGCCCCCCCTGCCCTGTCTCCCCCCTCTCACACCTCACCTGGGTACATGCCCTTCACTGCCCGCAAGGGATGGTTATCAGTGTAACCTGTGTAATGCCCCCCGCCCTGTCTCCCCCTTCTCACACTGCACCTTGGTACATGCCCCTCTCTGCCCGCTAGGGATGGTTATCACTGACTTACCTGTGTAATGCCCCCTGCCCTGCCTCCCCCTTCTCACACTTCACCTGGGTACATGCCCTTCACTGCCCGCAAGGGATGGTTATCAGTGTAACCTGTGTAATGCCCCCCGCCCTGTCTCCCCCTCCTCACACTTCACCTGGGTACATACCCCTCACTGCCCGCTAGGGATGGTTATCACTGTGTTACCTGTGTAATGCCCCCCGCCCTGTCTATCCCTTCTCACACTTCACCTGGGTACATGCCCCTCACTGCCCGCTAGGGATGGTTATCACTAAATTACCTGTGTAATGCCCCGCGCCCTGTCTCTACCTCTCACACCTCACCTGGGTACGTGCCCCACACTGCCCGCTAGGGATGGTTATCACTGACTTACCTGTGTAATGCCCCCTGCCCTGTCTCCCCCTTCTCACACTTCACCTGGGTACATGCCCTTCACTGCCCGCAAGGGATGGTTATCACTGACTTACCTGTGTAATGCCCCCCGCCCTGTCTCCCCCTCTCATGCCTCACCTAGGTACATGCCCCTCACTGCCCACTAGGGATGGTTATCACTGAATTACCTGTGTAATGACCCCCCAACCGGTCTCCCCCTCTCATGCCTCACCTAGGTACATGCCCCTCACTGCCCACTAGGGATGGTTATCACTGAATTACCTGTGTATTGCCCCCCCCACCCGGTCTCCCCCTCTCACGCCTCACCTGGGTACATGCCCCTCACTGCCCGCTAGGGATGGTTATCACTGACTTACCTGTGTAATGCCCCCTGCCCTGTCTCCCCCTTCTCACACTTCACCTGGGTACATGCCCTTCACTGCCCGCAAGGGATGGTTATCACTGACTTACCTGTGTAATGCCCCCCCTGCCCTGTCTCCCCTCTCTCACACCTCACCTGGGTACATGCCCCTCACTGCCCGCTAGGGATGGTTATCAGTGTAACCTGTGTAATGCCCCCCGCCCTGTCTCCCCCCTCTCACACCTCACCTGGGTACATGCCCCTCACTGCCCGCTAGGGATGGTTATCACTGAATTACCTGTGTGATGCCCCCACCCTGTCTCCCCCCTCTCACACTTCACCTGGGTACATGCCCTTCACTGCCCGCAAGGGATGGTTATCACTGACTTACCTGTGTATCGCCCCCCCTGCCCTGTCTCCCCCCTCTCACACCTCACCTGGGTACATGCCCTTCACTGCCCGCAAGGGATGGTTATCAGTGTAACCTGTGTAATGCCCCCCGCCCTGTCTCCCCCTTCTCACACTGCACCTTGGTACATGCCCCTCTCTGCCCGCTAGGGATGGTTATCACTGACTTACCTGTGTAATGCCCCCTGCCCTGTCTCCCCCTTCTCACACTTCACCTGGGTACATGCCCTTCACTGCCCGCAAGGGATGGTTATCAGTGTAACCTGTGTAATGCCCCCCGCCCTGTCTCCCCCTCCTCACACTTCACCTGGGTACATACCCCTCACTGCCCGCTAGGGATGGTTATCACTGTGTTACCTGTGTAATGCCCCCCGCCCTGTCTATCCCTTCTCACACTTCACCTGGGTACATGCCCCTCACTGCCCGCTAGGGGTGGTTATCACTGAATTACCTGTGTAATGCCCCCGCCCTGTCTCCTCCCTCTCACACCTCACCTGGGTACATGCCTCTCACTGTCCGCTAGGGATGGTTATCACTAAATTACCTGTGTAATGCCCCCCGCCCTGTCTATCCCTTCTCACACTTCACCTGGGTACATGCCCCTCACTGCCCGCTAGGGGTGGTTATCACTGAATTACCTGTGTAATGCCCCCGCCCTGTCTCCTCCCTCTCACACCTCACCTGGGTACATGCCCCTCACTGCCCACTAGGGATGGTTATCACTAAATTACCTGTGTAATGCCCCCCGCCCTGTCTCTACCTCTCACACCTCACCTGGGTACGTGCCCCACACTGCCCGCTAGGGATGGTTATCACTGACTTACCTGTGTAATGCCCCCTGCCCTGTCTCCCCCTCCTCACACTTCACCTGGGTACATACCCCTCACTGCCCGCTAGGGATGGTTATCACTGTGTTACCTGTGTAATGCCCCCTGCCCTGTCTCCCCCTTCTCACACTTCACCTGGGTACATGCCCTTCACTACCCGCTAGGGATGGTTATCACTGAATTACCTGTGTAATGCCCCCCCACCCGGTCTCCCCCTCTCATGCCTCACCTGGGTACTTGCCCCTCACTGCCCGCTAGGGATGGTTATCACTGACTTACCTGTGTAATTCCCCCTGCCCTGTCTCCCCCTTCTCACACTTCACCTGGGTACATGCCCTTCACTGCCCGCAAGGGATGGTTATCAGTGTAACCTGTGTAATGCCCCCCGCCCTGTCTCCCCCTTCTCACACTTCACCTGGGTACATGCCCCTCACTGCCCGCTAGGGATGGTTATCACTGAATTACCTGTGTAATGCCCCCCCCACCCGGTCTCCCCCTCTCATGCCTCACCTAGGTACATGCCCCTCACTGCCCACTAGGGATGGTTATCACTGAATTACCTGTGTATTGCCCCCCCACCCGGTCTCCCCCTCTCACGCCTCACCTGGGTACATGCCCCTCACTGCCCGCTAGGGATGGTTATCACTGACTTACCTGTGTAATGCCCCCTGCCCTGTCTCCCCCTTCTCACACGTCACCTGGGTACATGCCCTTCACTGCCCGCAAGGGATGGTTATCAGTGTAACCTGTGTAATGCCCCCCGCCCTGTCTCCCCCCTCTCACACCTCACCTGGGTACATGCTTCTCACTGCCCGCTAGGGATGGTTATCACTGTGTTACCTGTGTAATGCCCCCACCCTGTCTCCCCCTCTCACACCTCACCTGGGTACATGCCCCTCACTGCCCGCTAGGGATGGCTGTCACTGTGTTACCTGTGTAATGCCCCCCCCCACCCGGTCTCCCCCTCTCACGCCTCACCTGGGTACATGCCCCTCACTGCCCGCTAGGGATGGTTATCACTGAATTACCTGTGTATTGCCCCCCCACCCGGTCTCCCCCTCTCACGCCTCACCTGGGTACATGCCCCTCACTGCCCGCTAGGGATGGCCATCACTGTTACCTGTGTAATGCCCCCTGCCCTGTCTCCCCCTCTCACACCTCACCTGGGTACATGCCCCTCACTGCCCGCTAGGGATGGTTATCACTGAATTACCTGTGTAATGCCCCCTGCCCTGTCTCCCCTTTCTCTTGGGTACAAGCCCCTCACTGCCCGCTAGGGGTGGTTATCACTGAATTACCTGTGTAATACCCCCACCCTGTCTCCTCCCTCTCACACCTCACCTGGGTACATGCCCCTCACTGCCCGCAAGGGATGGTTATCACTGAATTACCTGTGTAATGCCCCCTGCCCTGTCTCCCCTTTCTCTTGGGTACAAGCCCCTCACTGCCCGCTAGGGGTGGTTATCACTGTGTTACCTGTGTAATGCCCCCCGCCCTGTCTCTCCCTTCTCACACTTCACCTGGGTACATACCCCTCACTGCCCGCTAGGGATGGTTATCACTGACTTACCTGTGTAATGCCCCCTCCCCTGTCTCCCCCTTCTCACACTTCACCTGGGTACATGCCCCTCACTGCCCGCTAGGGATGGTTATCACTGAATTACCTGTGTAATGCCCCCCGCCCTGTCTCCCCCCTCTCACACCTCACCTGGGTACATGCCCCTCACTGCCCGCTAGGGATGGTTATCACTGTGTTACCTGTGTAATGCCCCCGCCCTGTCTCCCCCTCTCATGCCTCACCTGGGTACATGCCCCTCACTGCCCGCGAGGGATGGTTATCACTGAATTACTTGTGTAATACCCCCACCCTGTCTCCCCTTCTCACACTTCACCTGGGTACATGCCCCTCACTGCCCGCTAGGGATGGTTTTCACTGACTTACCTGTGTAATGCCCCCTGCCCTGTCTCCCCCTTCTCACACTTCACCTGGGTACATGCCCTTCACTGCCCGCAAGGGATGGCTATCAGTGTAACCTGTGTAATGCCCCCCGCCGTGTCTCCCCCCTCTCACACCTCACCTGGGTACATGCCCCTCACTGCCCGCTAGGGATGGTTATCACTGAATTACCTGTGTAATGCCCCCTGCCCTGTCTCCCCCTTCTCACACTTCACCTGGGTACATGCCCTTCACTGCCCGCAAGGGATGGTTATCAGTGTAACCTGTGTAATGCCCCCCGCCCTGTCTCCCCCCTCTCACACCTCACCTGGGTACATGCCCCTCACTGCCCGCTAGGGATGGTTTTCACTGACTTACCTGTGTAATGCCCCCTGCCCTGTCTCCCCCTTCTCACACTTCACCTGGGTACATGCCCTTCACTGCCCGCAAGGGATGGTTATCAGTGTAACCTGTGTAATGCCCCCCGCCCTGTCTCCCCCCTCTCACACCTCACCTGGGTACATGCCCCTCACTGCCCGCTAGGGATGGTTTTCACTGACTTACCTGTGTAATGCCCCCTGCCCTGTCTCCCCCTTCTCACACTTCACCTGGGTACATGCCCTTCACTGCCCGCAAGGGATGGTTATCAGTGTAACCTGTGTAATGCCCCCCGCCCTGTCTCCCCCCTCTCACACCTCACCTGGGTACATGCCCCTCACTGCCCGCTAGGGATGGTTTTCACTGACTTACCTGTGTAATGCCCCCTGCCCTGTCTCTCCCTTCTCACACCTCACCTGGGTACATACCCCTCACTGCCCGCTAGGGATGGGTATCACTGTGTTACCTGTGTAATGCCCCCCGCCCTGTCTCTCCCTTCTCACACTTCACCTGGGTACATGCCCCTCACTGCCCGCTAGGGATGGTTATCACTGAATTACCTGTGTATTGCCCCCCCACCCGGTCTCCCCCTCTCACGCCTCACCTGGGTACATGTCCCTCACTGCCCGCTAGGGATGGCCATCACTGTTACCTGTGTAATGCCCCCTGCCCTGTCTCCCCCTCTCACACCTCACCTGGGTACATGCCCCTCACTGCCCGCTAGGGATGGTTATCACTGAATTACCTGTGTAATGCCCCCTGCCCTGTCTCCCCTTTCTCTTGGGTACAAGCCCCTCACTGCCCGCTAGGGGTGGTTATCACTGAATTACCTGTGTAATACCCCCACCCTGTCTCCTCCCTCTCACACCTCACCTGGGTACATGCCCCTCACTGCCCGCTAGGGATGGTTATCACTGAATTACCTGTGTAATGCCCCCCACCCTGTCTCCCCCTCTCATACCTCACCTGGGTACATGCCCCTCACTGCCCGCTAGAGATGGTTATCACTGACTTACCTGTGTATCGCCCCCCCTGCCCTGTCTCCCCCCTCTCACACCTCACCTGGGTACATGCCCCTCACTGCCCGCTAGGGGTGGTTATCACTGTGTTACCTGTGTAATGCCCCCCGCCCTGTCTCTCCCTTCTCACACTTCACCTGGGTACATACCCCTTACTGCCCGCTAGGGATGGTTATCACTGAATTACCTGTGTAATGCCCCCCCACCCGGTCTCCCCCTCTCATGCCTCACCTGGGTGCATGCCCCTCACTGCCCACTAGGGATGGTTATCACTGAATTACCTGTGTAATGCCCCCTGCCCTGTCTCCCCTTTCTCTTGGGTACAAGCCCCTCACTGCCCGCTAGGGGTGGTTATCACTGTGTTACCTGTGTAATGCCCCCCGCCCTGTCTCTCCCTTCTCACACTTCACCTGGGTACATACCCCTCACTGCCCGCTAGGGATGGTTATCACTGACTTACCTGTGTAATGCCCCCTCCCCTGTCTCCCCCTTCTCACACTTCACCTGGGTACATGCCCCTCACTGCCCGCTAGGGATGGTTATCACTGAATTACCTGTGTAATGCCCCCCGCCCTGTCTCCCCCCTCTCAAACCTCACCTGGGTACATGCCCCTCACTGCCCGCTAGGGATGGTTATCACTGTGTTACCTGTGTAATGCCCCCGCCCTGTCTCCCCCTCTCATGCCTCACCTGGGTACATGCCCCTCACTGCCCGCTAGGGATGGTTTTCACTGACTTACCTGTGTAATGCCCCCTGCCTGTCTCCCCCTTCTCACACTTCACCTGGGTACATGCCCTTCACTGCCCGCAAGGGATGGCTATCAGTGTAACCTGTGTAATGCCCCCCGCCGTGTCTCCCCCCTCTCACACCTCACCTGGGTACATGCCCCTCACTGCCCGCTAGGGATGGTTATCACTGAATTACCTGTGTAATGCCCCCTGCACTGTCTCCCCCTTCTCACACTTCACCTGGGTACATGCCCTTCACTGCCCGCAAGGATGGTTATCAGTGTAACCTGTGTAATGCCCCCCGCCCTGTCTCCCCCCTCTCACACCTCACCTGGGTACATGCCCCTCACTGCCCGCTAGGGATGGTTTTCACTGACTTACCTGTGTAATGCCCCCTGCCCTGTCTTCCCCTTCTCACACTTCACCTGGGTACATGCCCTTCACTGCCCGCAAGGGATGGTTATCAGTGTAACCTGTGTAATGCCCCCCGCCCTGACTCCCCCCTCTCACACCTCACCTGGGTACATGCCCCTCACTGCCCGCTAGGGATGGTTTTCACTGACTTACCTGTGTAATGCCCCTTGCCCTGTCTCCCCCTTCTCACACTTCACCTGGGTACATGCCCTTCACTGCCCGCAAGGGATGGTTATCAGTGTAACCTGTGTAATGCCCCCGCCCTGTCTCCCCCCTCTCACACCTCACCTGGGTACATGCCCCTCACTGCCCGCTAGGGATGGTTTTCACTGACTTACCTGTGTAATGCCCCCTGCCCTGTCTCCCCCCTTCTCACACCTCACCTGGGTACATACCCCTCACTGCCCGCTAGGGATGGGTATCACTGTGTTACCTGTGTAATGCCCCCCCGCCCTGTCTCTCCCTTCTCACACTTCACCTGGGTACATACCCCTCACTGCCCGCTAGGGATGGTTATCACTGAATTACCTGTGTAATGCCCCCCCACCCGGTCTCCCCCTCTCATGCCTCACCTGGTGCATGCCCCTCACTGCCCACTAGGGATGGTTATCACTGAATTACCTGTGTAATGCCCCCCCACCCGGTCTCCCCCTCTCACGCCTCACCTGGGTACATGCCCCTCACTGCCCGCTAGGGATGGTTATCACTGACTTACCTGTGTAATTCCCCCTGCCCTGTCTCCCCTTCTCACACTTCACCTGGGTACATGCCCTTCACTGCCCGCAAGGGATGGTTATCAGTGTAACCTGTGTAATGCCCCCCGCCCTGTCTCCCCCCTCTCACACCTCACCTGGGTACATGCCCCTCACTGCCCGCTAGGGATGGTTATCACTGAATTACCTGTGTAATGCCCCCCCACCCCCGGTCTCCCCCTCTC
This sequence comes from Pseudophryne corroboree, assembly GCF_028390025.1. Classification (NCBI taxonomy): domain Eukaryota; kingdom Metazoa; phylum Chordata; class Amphibia; order Anura; family Myobatrachidae; genus Pseudophryne; species Pseudophryne corroboree. The sequence continues at coordinate 13,613 of NW_026967544.1, forward strand.
ATACCTCACCTGGGTACATGCCCTTCACTGCCCACTAGGGATGGTTATCACTGAATTAACCTGTGTATTGCCCCCCCACCCGGTCTCCCCCCCTCTCATGCCTCACCTGGGTACATGCCCCTCACTGCCCGCTAGGGATGGTTATCACTGACTTACCTGTGTAATGCCCCCTGCCCTGTCTCCCCCTTCTCACACTTCACCTGGGTACATGCCCTTCACTGCCCGCAAGGATGGCTGTCACTGTGTTACCTGTGTAATGCCCCCCCCCACCCGGTCTCCCCCTCTCACGCCTCACCTGGGTACATGCCCTTCACTGCCCGCAAGGGATGGTTATCACTGACTTACCTGTGTAATGCCCCCCCTGCCCTGTCTCCCCCCTCTCACACCTCACCTGGGTACATGCTTCTCACTGCCCGCTAGGGATGGTTATCACTGTGTTACCTGTGTAATGCCCCCACCCTGTCTCCCCCCTCTCACACCTCACCTGGGTACATGCCCCTCACTGCCCGCTAGGGATGGCTGTCACTGTGTTACCTGTGTAATGCCCCCCCCACCCGGTCTCCCCCTCTCACGCCTCACCTGGGTACATGCCCCTCACTGCCCGCTAGGGATGGTTATCACTGAATTACCTGTGTAATGCCCCCCCACCCGGTCTCCCCCCTCTCACGCCTCACCTGGGTACATGCCCCTCACTGCCGCTAGGGATGGCCATCACTGTTACCTGTGTAATGCCCCCTGCCCTGTCTCCCCCTCTCACACCTCACCTGGGTACGTGCCCCACACTACCCCGCTAGGGATGGTTATCACTGAATTACCTGTGTAATGCCCCTACCCTGTCCTCCTCCCTCTCACACCTCACCTGGGTACATGCCCCTCACTGCCCGCTAGGGATGGTTATCACTGAATTACCTGTGTAATGCCCCCCTGCCCTGTCTCCCCTTTCTCTTGGGTACAAGCCCCTCACTGCCGCTAGGGGTGGTTATCACTGTGTTACCTGTGTAATGCCCCCCGCCCTGTCTCTCCCTTCTCACACTTCACCTGGGTACATACCCCTCATTGCCCGCTAGGGATGGTTATCACTGAATTAACTGTGTAATGCCCCCCCACCCGGTCTCCCCCTCTCATGCCTCACCTGGGTACATGCCCCTTAATGCCACTAGGGATGGTTATCACTGACTTACCTGTGTAATGCCCCCTGCCCTGTCTCCCCCTTCTCACTTCACCTGGGTACATGCCCCTCACTGCCCGCAAGGGATGGTTATCAGTGTAACCTGTGTAATGCCCCCCGCCGTGTCTCCCCCCTCTCACACCTCACCTGGGTACATGCCCCTCACTGCCCGCTAGGGATGGTTTTCACTGACTTACCTGTGTAATGCCCCCTGCCATGTCTCCCCCTTCTCACACTTCACCTGGGTACATGCCCTTCACTGCCCGCAAGGGATGGTTATCAGTGTAACCTGTGTAATGCCCCCGCCCTGTCTCCCCCCTCTCACACCTCACCTGGGTACATGCCCCTCACTGCCCGCTAGGGATGGTTTTCACTGACTTACCTGTGTAATGCCCCGTGCCCTGTCTCCCCCTTCTCACACTTCACCTGGGTACATGCCCTTCACTGCCCGCAAGGGATGGTTATCAGTGTAACCTGTGTAATGCCCCCCGCCCTGTCTCCCCCCTCTCACACCTCACCTGGGTACATGCCCCTCACTGCCCGCTAGGGATGGTTTTCACTGACTTACCTGTGTAATGCCCCCTGCCCTGTCTCCCCCTTCTCACACTTCACCTGGGTACATGCCCTTCACTGCCCGCAAGGGATGGTTATCACTGACTTACCTGTGTAATGCCCCCTGCCCTGTCTCCCCCTTCTCACACCTCACCTGGGTACATGCCCTTCACTGCCCGCAAGGGATGGTTATCAGTGTAACCTGTGTAATGCCCCCCGCCCTGTCTCCCCCCTCTCACACCTCACCTGGGTACATGCCCCTCACTGCCCGCTAGGGATGGTTTTCACTGACTTACCTGTGTAATGCCCCTGCCCTGTCTCCCCCTTCTCACACTTCACCTGGGTACATGCCTTCACTGCCCGCAAGGGATGGTTATCACTGACCTTACCTGTGTAATGCCCCCTGCCCTGTCTCCCCTTTCTCACACTTCACCTGGGTACATGCCCTTCACTGCCCGCAAGGGATGGTTATCAGTGTAACCTGTGTAATGCCCCCGCCCTGTCTCCCCCTTCTCACACTTCACCTGGGTACATGCCCTTCACTGCCGACAAGGGATGGTTATCAGTGTAACCTGTGTAATGCCCCCCGCCCTGTCTCCCCCCTCTCACACCTCACCTGGGTACATGCCCCTCACTGCCCGCTAGGGATGGTTTTCACTGACTTACCTGTGTAATGCCCCCTGCCCTGTCTCCCCCTTCTCACACTTCACCTGGGTACATGCCCTTCACTGCCCGCAAGGGATGGTTATCAGTGTAACCTGTGTAATGCCCCCCCGCCCTGTCTCCCCCCTCTCACACCTCACCTGGGTACATGCCCCTCACTGCCCGCTAGGGATGGTTTTCACTGACTTACCTGTGTAATGCCCCCTGCCCTGTCTCCCCTTTCTCACACTTCACCTGGGTACATGCCCTTCACTGCCCGCAAGGGATGGTTATCAGTGTAACCTGTGTAATGCCCCCCGCCCTGTCTCCCCCTTCTCACACTTCACCTGGGTACATACCCCTCACTGCCCGCTAGGGATGGTTATCACTGAATTACCTGTGTAATGCCCCCCCACCCGGTCTCCCCCTCTCATGCCTCACCTGGGTACATGCCCTTCACTGCCCGCTAGGGATGGTTATCACTGACTTACCTGTGTATTGCCCCCCCACCCGGTCTCCCCCTCTCATGCCTCACCTGGGTACATGCCCCTCACTGCCCGCAAGGGATGGTTATCACTGACTTACCTGTGTAATGCCCCCTGCACTGTCTCCCCCTTCTCACACTTCACCTGGGTACATGCCCCTCACTGCCCGCTAGGGATGGCCATCACTGTTACCTGTGTAATGCCCCCTGCCCTGTCTCCCCCTCTCACACCTCACCTGGGTACGTGCCCCACACTACCCGCTAGGGATGGTTATCACTGAATTACCTGTGTAATGCCCCTACCCTGTCTCCTCCCTCTCACACCTCACCTGGGTACAAGCCCCTCACTGCCCGCTAGGGATGGTTATCACTGAATTACCTGTGTAATGCCCCCTGCCCTGTCTCCCCTTTCTCTTGGGTACAAGCCCCTCACTGCCCGCTCGGGTTGGTTATCACTGTGTTACCTGTAATGCCCCCCGCCCTGTCTCCCCCTTCTCACACTTCACCTGGGTACATACCCCTCACTGCCCGCTAGGGATGGTTATCACTGAATTACCTGTGTAATGCCCCCCCACCCGGTCTCCCCCTCTCCTGCCTCACCTGGGTACATGCCCCTCACTGCCCGCTAGGGATGGTTATCACTGACTTACCTGTGTAATGCCCCCCGCCCTGTCTACCCCTTCTCACACTTCACCTGGGTACATGCCCCTCACTGCCCGCAAAGGGATGGTTATCAGTGTAACCTGTGTAATGCCCCCCGCCGTGTCTCCCCCCTCTCACACCTCACCTGGGTACATGCCCCTCACTGCCCGCTAGGGATGGTTTTCACTGAATTACCTGTGTAATGCCCCCTGCCCTGTCTCCCCCTTCTCCCCCTTCACCTGGGTACATGCCCTTCACTGCCCGCAAGGGATGGTTATCAGTGTAACCTGTGTAATGCCCCCCGCCCTGACTCTCCCCTCTCACACCTCACCTGGGTACATGCCCCTCACTGCCCGCTAGGGATGGTTTTCACTGACTTACCTGTGTAATGCCCCCTGCCCTGTCTCCCCCTTCTCACACTTCACCTGGGTACATGCCCTTCACTGCCCGCAAGGGATGGTTATCAGTGTAACCTGTGTAATGCCCCCCGCCCTGTCTCCCCCCTCTCACACCTCACCTGGGTACATGCCCCTCACTGCCCGCTAGGGATGGTTTTCACTGACTTACCTGTGTAATGCCCCCTGCCCTGTCTCCCCCTTCTCACACTTCACCTGGGTACATGCCCTTCACTGCCCGCAAGGGATGGTTATCAGTGTAACCTGTGTAATGCCCCCCGCCCTGTCTCCCCCCTCTCACACCTCACCTGGGTACATGCCCCTCACTGCCCGCTAGGGATGGTTTTCACTGACTTACCTGTGTAATGCCCCCCGCCCTGACTCCCCCCTCTCACACTTCACCTGGGTACATGCCCCTCACTGCCCGCTAGGGATGGTTTTCACTGACTTACCTGTGTAATGCCCCCCGCCCTGACTCCCCCCTCTCACACCTCACCTGGGTACATGCCCTTCACTGCCCGCTAGGGATGGTTTTCACTGACTTACCTGTGTAATGCCCCCTGCCCTGTCTCCCCCTTCTCACACTTCACCTGGGTACATGCCCTTCACTGCCCGCAAGGGATGGTTATCAGTGTAACTTGTGTAATGCCCCCCGCCCTGTCTCCCCCCTCTCACACCTCACCTGGGTACATGCCCCACACTACCCGCTAGGGATGGTTTTCACTGAATTACCTGTGTAATGCCCCCCGCCCTGTCTCCCCCCTCTCACACCTCACCTGGGTACATGCCCCTTACTGCCCGCTAGGGATGGTTTTCACTGACTTACCTGTGTAATGCCCCCTGCCCTGTCTCCCCCTTCTCACACCTCACCTGGGTACATGCCCTTCACTGCCCGCAAGGGATGGTTATCAGTGTAACCTGTGTAATGCCCCCCGCCCTGTCTCCCCCTTCTCACACTTCACCTGGGTACATACCCCTCACTGCCCGCTAGGGATGGTTATCACTGAATTACCTGTGTAATGCCCCCCCCACCCGGTCTCCCCCTCTCATGCCTCACCTGGGTACATGCCCCTCACTGCCCGCTAGGGATGGTTATCACTGAATTACCTGTGTAATGCCCCCCCACCCGGTCTCCCCCTCTCACGCCTCACCTGGGTACATGCCCCTCACTGCCCGCTAGGGATGGTTATCACTGAATTACCTGTGTAATGCCCCCCCACCCGGTCTCCCCCTCTCACGCCTCACCTGGGTACATGCCCCTCACTGCCCGCTAGGGATGGTTTTCACTGACTTACCTGTGTAATGCCCCCTGCCCTGTCTCCCCCTTCTCACACTTCACCTGGGTACATGCCCTTCACTGCCCGCAAGGGATGGTTATCAGTGTAACCTGTGTAATGCCCCCCGCCCTGTCTCCCCCCTCTCACACCTCACCTGGGTACATGCCCCTTATTGCCCGCTAGGGATGGTTTTCACTGACTTACCTGTGTAATGCCCCCTGCCCTGTCTCCCCCTTCTCACACCTCACCTGGGTACATGCCCTTCACTGCCCGCAAGGGATGGTTATCAGTGTAACCTGTGTAATGCCCCCCGCCCTGTCTCCCCCCTTCTCACACTTCACCTGGGTACATACCCCTCACTGCCCGCTAGGGATGGTTATCACTGAATTACCTGTGTAATGCCCCCCCACCCGGTCTCCCCCTCTCACGCCTCACCTGGGTACATGCCCCTCACTGCCCGCTAGGGATGGTTTTCACTGACTTACCTGTGTAATGCCCCCTGCCCTGTCTCCCCCTTCTCACACTTCACCTGGGTACATGCCCTTCACTGCCCGCAAGGGATGGTTATCAGTGTAACCTGTGTAATGCCCCCCGCCCTGTCTCCCCCCTCTCACACCTCACCTGGGTACATGCCCCTCACTGCCCGCTAGGGATGGTTTTCACTGACTTACCTGTGTAATGCCCCCTGCCCTGTCTCCCCCTTCTCACACTTCACCTGGGTACATGCCCTTCACTGCCCGCAAGGGATGGTTATCAGTGTAACCTGTGTAATGCCCCCCGCCCTGTCTCCCCCCTCTCACACCTCACCTGGGTACATGCCCCTCACTGCCCGCTAGGGATGGTTTTCACTGACTTACCTGTGTAATGCCCCCTGCCCTGTCTCCCCTTTCTCACACTTCACCTGGGTACATGCCCTTCACTGCCCGCAAGGGATGGTTATCAGTGTAACCTGTGTAATGCCCCCCCGCCCTGTCTCCCCCCTCTCACACCTCACCTGGGTACATGCCCCACACTACCCGCTAGGGATGGTTTTCACTGACTTACCTGTGTAATGCCCCCTGCCCTGTCTCCCCCTTCTCACACTTCACCTGGGTACATGCCCTTCACTGCCCGCAAGGGATGGTTATCAGTGTAACCTGTGTAATGCCCCCCGCCCTGTCTCCCCCCTCTCACACCTCACCTGGGTACATGCCCCTTACTGCCCGCTAGGGATGGTTTTCACTGACTTACCTGTGTAATGCCCCCTGCCCTGTCTCCCCCTTCTCACACCTCACCTGGGTACATGCCCTTCACTGCCCGCAAGGGATGGTTATCAGTGTAACCTGTGTAATGCCCCCCGCCCTGTCTCCCCCTTCTCACACTTCACCTGGGTACATACCCCTCACTGCCCGCTAGGGATGGTTATCACTGAATTACCTGTGTAATGCCCCCCCCCACCCGGTCTCCCCCTCTCATGCCTCACCTGGGTACATGCCCCTCACTGCCCGCTAGGGATGGTTATCACTGAATTACCTGTGTAATGCCCCCCCACCCGGTCTCCCCCTCTCACGCCTCACCTGGGTACATGCCCCTCACTGCCCGCTAGGGATGGTTATCACTGAATTACCTGTGTAATGCCCCCCCACCCGGTCTCCCCCTCTCACGCCTCACCTGGGTACATGCCCCTCACTGCCCGCTAGGGATGGTTTTCACTGACTTACCTGTGTAATGCCCCCTGCCCTGTCTCCCCCTTCTCACACTTCACCTGGGTACATGCCCTTCACTGCCCGCAAGGGATGGTTATCAGTGTAACCTGTGTAATGCCCCCCGCCCTGTCTCCCCCCTCTCACACCTCACCTGGGTACATGCCCCTCACTGCCCGCTAGGGATGGTTTTCACTGACTTACCTGTGTAATGCCCCCTGCCCTGTCTCCCCCTTCTCACACCTCACCTGGGTACATGCCCTTCACTGCCCGCAAGGGATGGTTATCAGTGTAACCTGTGTAATGCCCCCCGCCCTGTCTCCCCCTTCTCACACTTCACCTGGGTACATACCCCTCACTGCCCGCTAGGGATGGTTATCACTGAATTACCTGTGTAATGCCCCCCCCACCCGGTCTCCCCCTCTCATGCCTCACCTGGGTACATGCCCCTCACTGCCCGCTAGGGATGGTTATCACTGAATTACCTGTGTAATGCCCCCCCACCCGGTCTCCCCCTCTCACGCCTCACCTGGGTACATGCCCCTCACTGCCCGCTAGGGATGGTTATCACTGAATTACCTGTGTAATGCCCCCCCACCCGGTCTCCCCCTCTCACGCCTCACCTGGGTACATGCCCCTCACTGCCCACTAGGGATGGTTTTCACTGACTTACCTGTGTAATGCCCCCTGCCCTGTCTCCCCCTTCTCACACTTCACCTGGGTACATGCCCTTCACTGCCCGCAAGGGATGGTTATCAGTGTAACCTGTGTAATGCCCCCTGCCCTGTCTCCCCCCTCTCACACCTCACCTGGGTACATGCCCCTCACTGCCCGCTAGGGATGGTTTTCACTGACTTACCTGTGTAATGCCCCCTGCCCTGTCTCCCCCTTCTCACACTTCACCTGGGTACATGCCCTTCACTGTCCGCAAGGGATGGTTATCAGTGTAACCTGTGTAATGCCCCCCGCCCTGTCTCCCCCTTCTCACACTTCACCTGGGTACATACCCCTCACTGCCCGCTAGGGATGGTTATCACTGAATTACCTGTGTAATGCCCCCCCCCACCCGGTCTCCCCCTCTCATGCCTCACCTGGGTACATGCCCCTCACTGCCCGCTAGGGATGGTTATCACTGAATTACCTGTGTAATGCCCCCCCACCCGGTCTCCCCCTCTCACGCCTCACCTGGGTACATGCCCCTCACTGCCCGCTAGGGATGGTTTTCACTGACTTACCTGTGTAATGCCCACTGCCCTGTCTCCCCCTTCTCACACTTCACCTGGGTACATGCCCTTCACTGCCCGCAAGGGATGGTTATCAGTGTAACCTGTGTAATGCCCCCCGCCCTGTCTCCCCCCTCTCACACCTCACCTGGGTACATGCCCCTCACTGCCCGCTAGGGATGGTTTTCACTGACTTACCTGTGTAATGCCCCCTGCCCTGTCTCCCCCTTCTCACACTTCACCTGGGTACATGCCCTTCACTGCCCGCAAGGGATGGTTATCAGTGTAACCTGTGTAATGCCCCCCGCCCTGTCTCCCCCCTCTCACACCTCACCTGGGTACATGCCCCTCACTGCCCGCTAGGGATGGTTTTCACTGACTTACCTGTGTAATGCCCCCTGCCCTGTCTCCCCCTTCTCACACTTCACCTGGGTACATGCCCTTCACTGCCCGCAAGGGATGGTTATCAGTGTAACCTGTGTAATGCCCCCCGCCCTGTCTCCCCCCTCTCACACCTCACCTGGGTACATGCCCCTCACTGCCCGCTAGGGATGGTTTTCACTGACTTACCTGTGTAATGCCCCCTGCCCTGTCTCCCCCTTCTCACACCTCACCTGGGTACATGCCCTTCACTGCCCGCAAGGGATGGTTATCAGTGTAACCTGTGTAATGCCCCCCGCCCTGTCTCCCCCTTCTCACACTTCACCTGGGTACATACCCCTCACTGCCCGCTAGGGATGGTTATCACTGAATTACCTGTGTAATGCCCCCCCCACCCGGTCTCCCCCTCTCATGCCTCACCTGGGTACATGCCCCTCACTGCCCGCTAGGGATGGTTATCACTGAATTACCTGTGTAATGCCCCCCCACCCGGTCTCCCCCTCTCACGCCTCACCTGGGTACATGCCCCTCACTGCCCGCTAGGGATGGTTATCACTGAATTACCTGTGTAATGCCCCCCCACCCGGTCTCCCCCTCTCACGCCTCACCTGGGTACATGCCCCTCACTGCCCACTAGGGATGGTTTTCACTGACTTACCTGTGTAATGCCCCCTGCCCTGTCTCCCCCTTCTCACACTTCACCTGGGTACATGCCCTTCACTGCCCGCAAGGGATGGTTATCAGTGTAACCTGTGTAATGCCCCCTGCCCTGTCTCCCCCCTCTCACACCTCACCTGGGTACATGCCCCTCACTGCCCGCTAGGGATGGTTTTCACTGACATACCTGTGTAATGCCCCCTGCCCTGTCTCCCCCTTCTCACACTTCACCTGGGTACATGCCCTTCACTGCCCGCAAGGGATGGTTATCAGTGTAACCTGTGTAATGCCCCCCGCCCTGTCTCCCCCTTCTCACACTTCACCTGGGTACATACCCCTCACTGCCCGCTAGGGATGGTTATCACTGAATTACCTGTGTAATGCCCCCCCCCACCCGGTCTCCCCCTCTCATGCCTCACCTGGGTACATGCCCCTCACTGCCCGCTAGGGATGGTTATCACTGAATTACCTGTGTAATGCCCCCCCACCCGGTCTCCCCCTCTCACGCCTCACCTGGGTACATGCCCCTCACTGCCCGCTAGGGATGGTTTTCACTGACTTACCTGTGTAATGCCCCCTGCCCTGTCTCCCCCTTCTCACACTTCACCTGGGTACATGCCCTTCACTGCCCGCAAGGGATGGTTATCAGTGTAACCTGTGTAATGCCCCCCGCCCTGTCTCCCCCCTTTCACACCTCACCTGGGTACATGCCCCTCACTGCCCGCTAGGGATGGTTTTCACTGACTTACCTGTGTAATGCCCCCTGCCCTGTCTCCCCCTTCTCACACTTCACCTGGGTACATGCCCTTCACTGCCCGCAAGGGATGGTTATCAGTGTAACCTGTGTAATGCCCCCCGCCCTGTCTCCCCCCTCTCACACCTCACCTGGGTACATGCCCCTCACTGCCCGCTAGGGATGGTTTTCACTGACTTACCTGTGTAATGCCCCCTGCCCTGTCTCCCCCTTCTCACACTTCACCTGGGTACATGCCCTTCACTGCCCGCAAGGGATGGTTATCAGTGTAACCTGTGTAATGCCCCCCGCCCTGTCTCCCCCCTCTCACACCTCACCTGGGTACATGCCCCTCACTGCCCGCTAGGGATGGTTTTCACTGACTTACCTGTGTAATGCCCCCTGCCCTGTCTCCCCCTTCTCACACTTCACCTGGGTACATGCCCTTCACTGCCCGCAAGGGATGGTTATCAGTTTAACCTGTGTAATGCCCCCCGCCCTGTCTCCCCCCTCTCACACCTCACCTGGGTACATGCCCCTCACTGCCCGCTAGGGATGGTTTTCACAGACTTACCTGTGTAATGCCCCCTGCCCTGTCTCCCCTTTCTCACACTTCACCTGGGTACATGCCCTTCACTGCCCGCAAGGGATGGTTATCAGTGTAACCTGTGTAATGCCCCCCGCCCTGTCTCCCCCCTCTCACACCTCACCTGGGTACATGCCCCACACTACCCGCTAGGGATGGTTTTCACTGACTTACCCCCTGTAATGCCCCCTGCCCTGTCTCCCCCTTCTCACACTTCACCTGGGTACATGCCCTTCACTGCCCGCAAGGGATGGTTATCAGTGTAACCTGTGTAATGCCCCCCGCCCTGTCTCCCCCCTCTCACACCTCACCTGGGTACATGCCCCTTACTGCCCGCTAGGGATGGTTTTCACTGACTTACCTGTGTAATGCCCCCTGCCCTGTCTCCCCCTTCTCACACCTCACCTGGGTACATGCCCTTCACTGCCCGCAAGGGATGGTTATCAGTGTAACCTGTGTAATGCCCCCCGCCCTGTCTCCCCCTTCTCACACTTCACCTGGGTACATACCCCTCACTGCCCGCTAGGGATGGTTATCAATGAATTACCTGTGTAATGCCCCCCCCACCCGGTCTCCCCCTCTCATGCCTCACCTGGGTACATGCCCCTCACTGCCCGCTAGGGATGGTTATCACTGAATTACCTGTGTAATGCCCCCCCACCCGGTCTCCCCCTCTCACGCCTCACCTGGGTACATGTCCCTCACTGCCCGCTAGGGATGGTTATCACTGAATTACCTGTGTAATGCCCCCCCACCCGGTCTCCCCCTCTCACGCCTCACCTGGGTACATGCCCCTCACTGCCCGCTAGGGATCGTTTTCACTGACTTACCTGTGTAATGCCCCCTGCCCTGTCTCCCCCTTCTCACACTTCACCTGGGTACATGCCCTTCACTGCCCGCAAGGGATGGTTATCAGTGTAACCTGTGTAATGCCCCCCGCCCTGTCTCCCCCCTCTCACACCTCACCTGGGTACATGCCCATCACTGCCCGCTAGGGATGGTTTTCACTGACTTACCTGTGTAATGCCCCCCGCCCTGTCTCCCCCTTCTCACACTTCACCTGGGTACATGCCCCTCACTGCCCGCTAGGGATGGTTTTCACTGACTTACCTGTGTAATGCCCCCTGCCCTGTCTCCCCCTTCTCACACTTCACCTGGGTACATGCCCTTCACTGCCCGCAAGGGATGGTTATCAGTGTAACCTGTGTAATGCCCCCCGCCCTGTCTCCCCCCTCTCACACCTCACCTGGGTACATGCCCCTCACTGCCCGCTAGGGATGGTTTTCACTGACTTACCTGTTTAATGCCCCCTGCCCTGTCTCCCCCTTCTCACACTTCACCTGGGTACATGCCCTTCACTGCCCGCAAGGGATGGTTATCAGTGTAACCTGTGTAATGCCCCCCGCCCTGTCTCCCCCCTCTCACACCTCACCTGGGTACATGCCCCTCACTGCCCGCTAGGGATGGTTTTCACTGACTTACCTGTGTAATGCCCCCTGCCCTGTCTCCCCCTTCTCACACTTCACCTGGGTACATGACCCTCACTGCCCGCTAGGGATGGTTATCAGTGTAACCTGTGTAATGCCCCCTGCCCTGTCTCCCCCCTCTCACACCTCACCTGGGTACATGACCCTCACTGCCCGCTAGGGATGGTTTTCACTGAATTACCTGTGTAATGCCCCCGTCCTGTCTCCTCCTCTCACACCTCACCTGGGTACATGCCCCTCTCTGCCCGCTAGGGATGTCCATCACTGTGTTACCTGTGGGGGCTGCTGGAGGCAGTGTATATGTTGGTGCTTATGTCCCCATGCAGTGCTGAGGTGCTGTGGGGGTGGGATGGGGGGTGACGGGCGGGTGAAAGCAGTGCGGCATTGCTGCTATAACTCTGCTACATTATCCTGCATGTAATGACAGTATTTACTATTGTCCTCATTCCGAGTTGATCGGTCGCAAGTCGAACGTAGCAGAGTTACACACGCTAAGCCTACGCCTACTGGGAGTGAATCTTAGCTTCTTAAAATTGCGACCGATGTATGCGCAATATTGCTATTACAAACGAGTTAGCAGTTTCAGAGTAGCTCCACACTTACTCTGCCTGTGCGATCAGTTCAGTGCTTGTCGTTCCTGGTTGACGTCACAAACACACCCAGCGTTCGCCCAGACACTCCCCCGTTTCTCCAGCCACTCCTGCGTTTTTCCCGGAAACGGTAGTGTTTTCAGCCACACGCCCCTAAAACGCCGTGTTTCCGCCCAGTAACACCCATTTCCTGTCAATCACACTACGATCGCCGGAGCGAAGAAAAAGCCGTGAGTAAAAATACTATCTTCATAGCAAAATTACTTGGCGCAGTGCGAACATTGCGCATGCGTACTAAGCGAATTTTCACTGCGATGCGATGAAAAAGAACGAGCGAACGACTCGGAATGAGGGCCAATATACATCATACACTCTCTCATACCTAGCCGAGCCTCTGTGGTGGCCGGCCGCAGCACTGAGCATGGGCCCCTGTCACTACATTCCCCCCATGGACCCCTGTCACCTCATCCCCCCCATTGGGCCCATCACCCCCCAGTCCCACACTGGCTCTCCACCATGGCTGGCACTGTGTGTGCTGGGATATGAAGACTAGGTGGCTGCAGCCCGGTCAGTAACACAGCAGCTGTGACCATACATCACCCATTATTATTATACACACATCACAGCATCAGGACGGGGCAGGCGCCATGTTCCCGGCTCCCTATGGGCGCCGCCATGTTTGCTTAGTCTGAGCTAGCGTTGTGAACCCCTAGTTACAGTAACTGGTTCACCACAGAAAGGTTAAAAAAAAAATTAAAAAAAAAGCGCTGTTAATGACGTATCATGGAGCCGCAGCTAGAGAGTAGGCAGGGCTAATGATGGCTGAGTGACGGGATGCTGCGTGCTGTGGGCGGAGCTGGAGCTAGTTGAGTGACGGGGCATCGCGGCCTATGAGAGGGATAGAGGGCGGGGCTGGGTGTGACAGTGACTCGAAGCTGTGGCCTATGAGCATGAGTGGCCACGGCCATTGGGGAGGAGAGTGATATGATACGACGGCCAATGGGCGGGAGAGTGGGCGGGGCAGGAAGAGTTGGTGAGTGACGAGGAGCTGAATCCTAGAGGCAGTGAGAGGGCGGGGCTGGAGGTAAATGAGTGACGTAGCATTGCGGCCTATGAGAGGGAGAGAGGGCGTGGCTGAGAGTGATTGTGACTCGAGGCTGCAGCCTATGGGCAGCGAGTGGGCGTGGCAGCTCCTGGTTGCTGAGTTACCGTGGTAGTCACTACCCATAATCCCATACGCTATGTTGACGATGACTCAGAAATACCGCCCCGCTCACTTCCGGTACACATTTCTCCATCCACGGTGTGATCTCTCCTGCTGCCTCATCCTCCAGGTAATGTCCCCTCATCCCACCTGTCTCCTGCCTCCACCTCTCCTAATACTCCCTCTCCTGCCCCCACCTCTCCTAATACCCCCTCTCCTGCCCCCATCCTCTCCTAATACCCCTCTCCTGCCCCCATCCTCTCCTAATATCCCCTCTCCTGCCCCCATCCTCTCCTAATACCCCCTCTCCTGCCCCCATCCTCTCCTAATACCCCCTCTCCTGCCCCCATCCTCTCCTAATACCCCCTCTCCTGCCTCCAACCTCTCCTAATACCCCCTCTCCTGCCCCCAACCTCTCCTAATACCCCCTCTCCTGCCCCCATCCTCTCCTAATACCCCCTCTCCTGCCTCCAACCTCTCCTAATACCCCCTCTCCTGCCTCCAACCTCTCCTAATACCCCATCTCCTCCCCCCACCTCTCCTAATACCCCCTCTCCTGCCCCAACCTCTCCTAATACCTCCTCTCCTGCCCCCACCTCTCCTAATACCCCCTCTACTGCCCCCACCTCTCCTAATACCCCCTCTACTGCCCCCACCTCTCCTAATACCCCCTCTCCTGCCCCCATCCTCTCCTAATACCCCTCTCCTGCCCCCATCCTCTCCTAATATCCCCTCTCCTGCCCCCATCCTCTCCTAATATCCCCTCTCCTGCCCCCATCCTCTCCTAATACCCCCTCTCCTGCCCCCATCCTCCTAATACCCCCTCTCCTGCCCCCATCCTCTCCTAATACCCCCTCTCCTGCCCCCATCCTCTCCTAATACCCCCTCTCCTGCCTCCAACCTCTCCCAATACCCCCTCTCCTGCCTCCAACCTCTCCCAATACCCCCTCTCCTGCCCCATCCTCTCCCAATACCCCCTCTCCTGCCCCAACCTCTCCTAATACCCCCTCTCCTGCCTCCAACCTCTCCTAATACCCCACCTCTCCTGCCTCCAACCTCTCCTAATACCCCACCTCTCCTGCCCCCAACCTCTCCTAATACCCCACCTCTCCTGCCCCCATCCTCTCCCAATACCCCCTCTCCTGCCCCAACCTCTCCTAATACCCCCTCTCCGAATACCCTCTCTCCAGCCCCATCCTCTCCTGCCCCCACCTCTCCTAATAACCCCTGACCTGCCCCAACCTCTCCTAATACCCCCTCACCTGCCCCCATCCTCTCCTAATACCCCCTCTTCTGCCCCATCCTCTCCTAATACCCCCTCTCCTTCCCCTGACTTTCTCCTAATACCCCCTGCCTGTACCCTTCCACCCGCTGCCTGTACCCTGTCTGTCACCCACCTCTCTTGCCACCACCTGCCGCCCCCAGTCTCTACCCTACCACCCAGTCCTGTACACAGCCGCCCCCACCCTGTTTCCTGCCGCCCTCTCCCTGTACCCTGCCAATCACCTGCAGCCCCCTGCCTGTTACCTACTGCCCCCTGCCTCTCCTACCACCCCCTGCCCATCATCTTCCGCCACCTGGCACCACCTGCATTTCCTACCATCCCACTGCCCGTCACCTGGCTCTCCTGCTTGCACCCTGCCACCTCCCGCCTCACCTGCTGCCCCCTACCCATCACCATCGCCTGCCTCTCCTGCCACTCCCTGGCTGTACCCTGACACATCTTCCTCTCCGGCCACCTCCTCTTCATCACCTACCGACCCCCACCTGGCCGTTACCCCCTGCCTTTTCTACAAACCTCTGCCTGTCACCTGCTTCTCCTACCACCGCCTGTCCATAACCTGACATCCGCTTACTCTCCTACCACCCCCTGCATGGCTCCCGACAGGGGAGGGGTGCGTGACCGGTGGATGCATGGGAGAGGGGTGTGTGACCGGTGGCTGCATGTGAGAGGGGTGTGTGACCGGTGGCTGCATGTGAGAGGGGTGTGTGACCGGTGGCTGCATGGGGGAGGGGTGCGTGACCGGTGGCTGCATGGGGGTAGGATGTGTGACTGATGGGTGCACACGTCACAGTTAGGTTGTGGTGGGAGAAGTGTGCACATCAGTGAGGGTAGAACGCTCCACACACACGGGGTTGGGTGTACCTGTGTATCAGTGACGTGCGGGGAGACAGAGCTTTTCCTGTCATACTAACATATACGCCACAGTTTTCACTATATACAGTATATGTAAAATACAAAGAACATATAAATATCATCTTTGAATTATTCTAATAATTTCTATAGTCAAAAGTCTGAAGTAAAAAATCTATGGTAGGTGAGGCAGTGCCCCCCCCCCCCCTCCACCTACCTTAACCACATTCACCAAATTTATACCCCTCCTCCTGTGTATAATGCCCAGATGTGTATAAACTGCTGCACCTGTGTATAATGTCCACATGTATATACTAATACTCCTGTGTATAATGCCCACATGTGTATACCGCTGCACCTGTGTATAATGTCCACACGTGTATACGGCTGCACCTGTGTATAATGCCCACACGTGTATACCGCTGCACCTGTGTATAATGTCCACACGTGTATACCGCTGCACCTGTGTATAATGTCCACACGTGTATACCGCTGCCCCTGTGTATAATGGCCACGTGTGTGTATACCGCTGCCCCTGTGTATAATGGCCACGTGTGTGTATACCGCTGCCCCTGTGTATAATGGCCACGTGTGTGTATACCGCTGCCCCTGTGTATAATGGCCACGTGTGTGTATACCGCTGCCCCTGTGTATAATGGCCACGTGTGTGTATACCGCTGCCCCTGTGTATAATGGCCACGTGTGTGTATACCGCTGCCCCTGTGTATAATGGCCACGTGTGTGTATACCGCTGCCCCTGTGTATAATGGCCACGTGTGTATATACCGCTGCCCCTGTGTATAATGGCCACGTGTGTATATACCGCTGCCCCTGTGTATAATGGCCACGTGTGTATATACCGCTGCCCCTGTGTATAATGGCCACGTGTGTATATACCGCTGCCCCTGTGTATAATGGCCACGTGTGTATATACCGCTGCCCCTGTGTATAATGGCCACGTGTGTATATACCGCTGCCCCTGTGTATAATCCTTGGGCTCATATATTGTGTGTAAATCTGGCTCTGGTACTAGCCAGTGCCTCTTGAGAAATGTACCTCACCGCACGTCCCTGGTGTGCATGTCTAGTAGGTACATTGAGTAGAAAGGAGGTAACCATAATGCAGAGGTAAGTGTGCCCATTACAGGACAGGATCACTGTATGTTTGGGTTGGGATGAGCGTGTCTATTGGTACGATAGTAATAATACAGGGACATGACTGGGGAGGTGAGGGCATCTGGAAGCGTCACAGTGACATTACTTATATCCATTGTAATCATACAGGGACATAACTGGGTGAGGTGAGGGGATCTGGGAGTATTTACAGTGATGTCTCCCCCATTTTGCAAGGTTACACAGTAGTGAAGAAGACATCCGGTGAGTGTGAGACACCGAGCAGCCATCCCCGTGTGTGAGAAAGAAGAAGTACCCAGAGCCTCATCCCGGTGCCTCCACCTCACTCACTGACACATGAGACACATTGACCAGAAGATCCTGGAACTCACCAACAAGATCATTCAGCTGCTGACTGGAGAGGTGACTCATGGGAATGGGACATTATACAGTAACCACAAGGGGGACGTGTCTGGGCGATGACTGGAGAGGTGACTGCTGGGAATGGGACATTATACAGTAACACTGGGGGATGTGTCTGGGTGATGACTGGAGATGTGACTGCTGGGAATGGGGCGTTATACAGTAACACCAGGGGATGTCTGGGTGATGACTGGAGAGGTGACTGCTGGGAATGAGACATTATACAGTAACACCAGGGGATGTGTCTGGGTGATGTCTGTATCACTGTGTGTCAGGTTCCTATAAGGTGTCAGGATGTCACTGTCTATGTCTCCATGCAGGAGGAGGAGTATATAGAGGAACACAGGGGTCTGTACAAGGACGTGATGATGGAGAATCACTGGCACCTCACATCACTGGGTAAGAGGAGACTGTCATGTATTGTACAGGGGAGAGCAGGTATGGGGGCCCCTATATACACACATCACCTGATTAATCACATATATACACTGTACTCAGTCACTGTGTGTCTCCTACAGATGGGTCCAGTAACAGAGATACCCCAGAGAGATGTCCCCGTCCTCTGTATTCCCAGGATTGTACAGAGAAGAATCACAGTATCCCACAGGAAGATCAGGTAGGTGGAATCAGTGACTGTCACTATGTGATCTGTAGAGAAGCTGTGTGTCTGATACACTGATATTATACTGTTTCACCTCAGTTTAATCTGACTGTCATTATAGTGTTTTGTTTGTTTTTTAGGCACAACGTCTGTCTGATATAAAGACAGAAGATACACAGGGAGAAGAAGAGACGTATGTGATTGATATAAAGGCAGAAGATATAGAGGGAGAAGAAGAGACGTATGTGACTGATATAAAGGCAGAAGATATAGAGGGAGAAAAAGAGACGTATGTGACTGATATAAAGGCAGAAGATATAGAGGGAGAAGAAGAGACGTATGTGACTGATATAAAGGCAGAAGATATAGAGGGAGAAGAAGAGACGCATGTGACTGATATAAAGACAGAAGATACAGAGGGAGAAGAAGAGACGCATGTGACTGATATGAAGGCAGAAGATATAGAGGGAGAAGAAGTTAATCTTTGTGGAGCCCAGTGTACCCCGCAGCAGAAAACAAGATTTATGGTAAGAACTTACCTCCACAAGGCGCCCACCCTGATACACTTAGCTTCTTTGGGTTGGTATTGGCATAGCCGCTGACACCCTTTCCTGTGGTGTCCTTGGCTACGAGCGATTGTCGTCTCTGATACCTGCTACTGCATTGGGCTGGTTAACGAAACTGAGCTCCTGTGCACGGAGGCGGGGTTATAGAGGAGGCGGCGCAGTGCATCTTGGGAACAGTCAAAAGCTTTGAGCTTGTTGGTGCCCCGGATCAAGATTCTACTCTACACCCAATGTTATCCTTGTGGAGCCCAGTGTACCGCGCAGAAAGAGATTTAACAACGGTAAGTTCTTACCATAAATCTCGTTATTTTTTGGTTATTTAGGTAGAACGTCTGTCTGATATTAAGGCAGAAGATATAGATGAAGAAGAAGAGACGTATGTGACTGATATAAAGGCAGAAGATACAGAGGGAGAAGAAGAGACGTATGTGACTGATATGAAGGCAGAAGATATAGAGGGAGAAGAAGAGACGTATGTGACTGATATAAAGGCAGAAGATATAGATGGAGAAGAAGAGACGTATGTGACTGATATAAAGGCAGAAGATACAGAGGGAGAAGAAGAGACGTATGTGACTGATATAGGGGGAGCAGAAGAGACGTATGTGACTGATATGAAGGCAGAAGATATAGAGGGAGAAGAAGAGACGTATGTGACTGATATAAAGGCAGAAGATCTAGAGGGAGAAGAAGGGACGTATGTGAGGGGTTATCAGCAGTGTAAGGAGGAGGAGATCCCTACAGATATCAGCACAGGTGAGTAATAAACACTTATTACAGAAGTAACATATTCTCATTGCTCAGTCACTACAGTAATCTCTTATCCTACACCCTCCTCTGCCATCAGCCCTGTTCTCAGTTGGGTGTTTCTAACACAAGACTATCCATGACAAATATCACATGTAGAGAGTTTTCTCATACGTCCTAGAGAATGCTGTGGACACTTCGAGAACCATGGGGTATAGACGGGATCCGCAGGAGACATGGGCACTTTAAGACCTTTTTAAGGGGTGTGAACTGGCTCCTCCCTCTATGCCCCTCCTCCATACTCCAGTTAGATTCTGTGCCCAGCGAGACTGGACGCACACTGAGGAGCTCTCCAGAGTTTGTTAGAGGAGGACTTTATTTAGGTTTATCATTTTCAGGGAGACCTGCTGGCTACAGGCTCTCTGCATCGTGGGAGTGAGGGGGAAGAAGCAGACCTACTTCTGTTCGTTCAAGGGCTCTGCTTCTTAGGCTACTGGACACCATTAGCTCCAGAGGTTCAGATCACTTGGTGCACCTAGCTGCTTGTTCCCGGAGCCGCACCGTCACCCCCCTCACAGAGCCAGAAGACAGAAGTCGGGTGAGTAAAGGAAGATCAAAGACTTCAGTGACGGCAGTTGGATCCAACGACACGCCTGTCGTTCCTGGGTGTGATTCTGCATACAGAATTACAGAAAGTTTTTCTTCCGGTGGAAAAGGCTCTGGAAATACAGAACATGGTAAAACAGATTCTGAAAACGGCAAAAGTGTCAGTTCCTCAATGCACTCGATTGCTGGGGAAGATGGTGGTGGCCTACGAGGCCATTCCGTATGGCAGGTTCCATGCCAGGGGTGCTTCAGTGGGACCTGTTGGACAAGTGGTCCGGGTCTCACCTGGACATGCACCGGAAAATACTCCTATCTTCCAGGACTAGGATCTTCTTTCTGTGGTGGCTGCACAGTTCTCACCTTCTGGAGGGACGCAGGTTCAGGATTCAGGATTGGATCCTGGTAACCACAGATGCAAGTCTCCGAGGCTGGGGAGCAGTCACACAGGGGTGAAACTTTCAGGGAAAATGGTCAAGCCAGGAAGCTTGTCTGCACATAAACATTCTGGAATTAAGGGCCATTTACGGCATTCTGCAAGCGGAACATCTTCGCGGTCTGCCCGTTTGATTCAATCAGACAACATAACAGCAGTGGCGTACATAAAACACAAGGGCGGCTTTGTCTCACAAAAGCCCCTATTTGATTTTCCATGCTGATAGAGCGGAGTTGAGAACTCATCAGCAATTTCTACCAAAAGTGGTTTCCTCATTTCACGTAAACCAGCCTATTGTGGTGCCAGTGGCTACTGATGCCTTGGCGGAATCGAAGTCTCAATGTGGTCAGAGCTTTGAAAATCTGTTGCCAGAACGGTGCAGATTAGGAAAACAGAGGCTCTGTTTGTCCTGGTGGCTCCCAACAAGATTGGGACTCCTGCTTCCAAGCAGACTATCGCGCGCTGGATCTGTAATACGATTCAGGAGGCTCATTCTATGGCAGGGTTGCTGTTACCGAAATCGGTGAAAGCCCATTCTACCAGAAAGGTGGACTCATTCTGGGTCGCTGCCCGAGGGGTCTCGGCATTACAGCTTTGCCGAGCAGCTACTTGGTCGGGTTCAAACACCTTTGCAAGGTTTTCCAAGTTTGATACCCTGGCCGAGGAGGACCTCTTATTTGGTCAATCGGTGCTGCAGAGTCATCCGCACTCTCCCGCCCGTTCTAGAGCTTTGGTATAAACCCCATGGTTCTTGAAGCATCCCTAGCATCCTCTAGGACGTATGAGAAAATAGGATTTTAATACCTACCGGTAAATCCTTTTCTCTTAGTCCGTAGAGGATGCTGGGCACGTGTCGCAGTGCAGATGGTATCTGCAGTTATTGGTTGTAGTTACTCTCATGTTGCATTAAGTACAGTCAGTCTGTGGCTGATGTTGGTCATGCCGTTGCATGCATGCATTGTTGAATGCCATGTTGTACGGTGTGTTTTGAGGTGTGAGCTGGTATGTATCTCACCTTAGTTTATAAAATTAAATAAATCCTTTTCCTCGGAATGTCCGTCTCCCTGGGCACAGTTCCTGTAACTGGAGTCTGGAGGAGGGGCATAGAGGGAGGAGCCAGTGCACATCCCTTTTAAAGTCTTAAAGTGCCCATGTCTCCTGCGGATCCTGTCTATACCCCATGGTTCTTGAAGCATCCCCAGCATCTTCTACGGACTAAAAGAAAAGGATTTACCAGTAGGTATTAAAATCCTATTATTACATACAACACTATAATGTTATTAAAAGTAACAAGCAGAAGTTTATTAGTGATTAGATATAAATGTGTGTGTGTGTGTGTGTGTGTGTGTGTGTGTGTGTATCTTTCTTTTTCTCTGCCTGCCTGCTGCGGGGTACACTGGGCTCCACAATGATTGGACAATGGGGTGTTGAATATATATATATATATATATATATATATATATATATATGTGTATATATATGTATATGTATATATATGTATATATATGTATATATATATATATATATATGTGTGTGTGTGTATATATATATATATATATATATATTATTATTATGTATAATATATTATATATTTCTCTGACGTCCTAGTGGATGCTGGGGACTCCGTAAGGACCATGGAGAATAGCGGCTAAGAAAGATTTGGGACTACCTGGTGTGCACTGGCTCCTCCCACTATGACCCTCCTCCAGACCTCAGTTAGAATCCTGTGCCCTGGGGGGGGGGGGCGCCCTGAGCAGCAATAAATACACCTTGGCTGGCAAATATATCACAATATATAGCCCCAGAGGCTATATATGTGATAATTACCCCTGCCAGAATACAGAAAACAGCGGGAGAAAAGTCAGCCGAAAAGGGGGCAGAGCTATCTCCCTCAGCACACTGGTGCCATTTCTCCCTCACAGCTCCGCTGGAAGGAAGCTCCCTGGCTCTCCCCTGCAGACTACACTACAGAAAGGGTTAAAAAGAGAGGGGGGGGCACTAAAATTAGGCGCAATATACATATACAGCAGCTATAAGGGGATATAATTTAGTTAATCCCTGTATTATATAGTGCTCTGGTGTGTGCTGGCATACTCTTACTCTGTCTCCCCAAAGGGCTTTGTGGGGTCCTGTCTTCTATCAGAGCATTCCCTGTGTGTGTGCGGTGTGTCGGTGCGGCTGTGTCGACATGTTTGATGAGGAGGCTGATGTGGAGGAGGAGCAGGTGCCTATAAATGTGTTGTCACCCCCTGCGGAGCAGACACCTGAGTGGATGGACTTGTGGAAGGAATTACGCGAAAGAGTCGACTCCTTACATAAAAAATTTGACGACATGCCAAATGCGGGACAGCCGGCTTCTCAGCTCGTGCCTGCCCAGGCGTCTCAAAGGCCACCCGAGGCTTTAAAGCGCCCGCTACCTCAGATGGCAGACACGGATGTCGACACGGATACTGATACCAGTGTCGACGACGATGACGCAAATGTAATGTCCACTAGGGCCACTCGTTATATGATTGAGGCAATGAAAAATGTTTTATACATTTCTGATGTAACCCCAGGTACCACAAAAAAGGGTATTATGTTTGGGGAGAAAAAACTACCTGTAGTCTTTTTCCCTTCTGAAGAATTAAATGAGGTGTGTGAGGTAGCGTGGGCTTCCCCCGATAGAAAATTGGTGATTTCAAAAAAATTACTAATGGCGTACCCTTTACCGCCAGAGGATAGGTCACGTTGGGAAACACCACCTAGGGTGGATAAAGCGCTTACACGTCTATCAAAAAAGATGGCACTACCGTCTCCGGATACGGCCGCCCTAACGGAACCTGCTGATAGAAAGCAGGAGGCTCTCCTGAAGGCAATATATACACACACTGGTGTTATACTGAGACCAGCTATTGCTTCAGCGTGGCTGTGCAGTGCTGCAGCTGCGTGGTCAGAATCCCTGTCAGAAAACATTGACACCCTAGACAGGGACACTATATTGCTTAACATAGAGCATATTAAAGATGCGGTCTTTTACATAAGAGATGCACAGAGGGATATTTGCCGGCTGGCATCTAAAATCAGTGCACTGTCCATTTCTGCCAGGAGAGGGTTATGGACCCGGCAGTGGACAGGGGATGCAGATTCTAAAAGGCACATGGAAGTTTTGCCTTACAAGGGTGAGGAGTTGTTCGGAGATGGTCTTTCGGACCTGGTGTCCACAGCACCGGCTGGGAAGTCAGCTTTTTTACCACATGTCCCCTCACAACCAAAGAAAGCACCGTATTATCAGGTGCAGTCCTTTCGTCCCCAAAAGAGCAGGCGAGGTAGAGGCGCGTCCTTTCTGTTAGGTTCCTGATGCTCAGAACAAGGGAGATGCTCATGAAGTGAGTCCAGAGCACCAGGACGTAACGCTGGGAAAGGGGAATGGAAAGGGAATAGCCCCTGGCGCCCTAACTCTGTTGTCTCACCCGTGCTGTCAGAAATCCCTTGCGAGACTATGGTTTCTTGAGCCCCTGGCAGCCACGTTTGAAAAGCGGATTATGTCTGCCCAACTCCGGTGCCCCCCGGTCTTAGTGAGAGACAAAGGGAAATCTGAGACAGGATGATAACAAGAGGCCCTCTAACTAAGCAAACAGGACAGGGGCTACAAGCTAACTAAAACCTTAAGTATGTGCGGAGAAACCGCCAAAGGAAAACAACAACAAAGGAAATGCTGATCACACGCCGACACAATACCCTTGTGTACCGGCGGTGACAGCACAAGCAGAATCCTCTGCAAAACACCAGGGACAGAAACAATAATGAAATATAGCGGCCTAGGCCAACGGACGCGGCAGTGCCGCTACTCACGGAACCGGTACGAATACTGGCAAACGGACAGGAACCCTCAATGATGCCGACACACACTCTCAGAACTGGAGGACAGGCAGAATCCCAAACGACAGACCGGTGGATCCCAGGAAACCAGGAAATTGACCAAGGACAGGCAAAGCCACTTGGACCTCGGGGCAGGAATGCCTCACAGCAGGACACTGGATCAGACACAGGAATCGACACAGGGACTGACAGGAACCAGCTCAGACTTCAAACAGACTGCAACCAAGAAATATCGCCAGCATCTGCGAACTGCAATCAGCCAGCATATAACAGAGAGGCCTAATTAATAATCCAGTGCAGCTGGCCTATTGCAAGACTCCAAGCTGACAAGATGCAATTAGCAGCCAGATGAGGCTGAACACATGGCAACAAGCTGCAATTGCACAGACTCACCAGCGGCAGCAGACAAGAGCATTCTAAAACGGAGCAGCAGGAAATCCTGGCATGCAAGATAACTTTATAAACATAATATAGGAATGAACCACTACCTGTGGTTCATAACAGTATCCCCTCCTTAAGGGTGAGCTCCGAGCACCCCATGACACCCACGGGGAACATAAACAGTAGTATAACATAAAATGCATAACAAAAATGCAAAACAGGAATGAGCCACAGCCGTGGCTCATAACACTTTCTGCCCAGAGGCAGAGGTAGAGGAAAAAAGCTGCAGCATTCAGCCATTTCCCAGGAACAAAAGTCCTCCCCCGCTTCATCAGCTAAGTCCGCCGCATGATGCTTGGGCTCAACAGGCGGTGCCAGGTACGGTGGGGGCCCGTCTCAAAAATTTCAGCAATCAGTGGGCTCGCTCACAAGTGGATCCCTGGATTCTTCAAGTGGTATCTCAGCGGTACAAGCTGGAATTCGAGACATTACCCCCCCCCCCCCCCCCGCCGTTTCCTCAAATCTGCCTTACCAACGACTCCCTCAGACAGGGAGGCTGTGTTAGAGGCAATTCACAAGCTGTATTCCCAGCAGGTGATAGTCAAAGTGCCCCTACTTCAACAAGGACGGGGTTACTATTCCACAATGTTTGTGGTACCGAAACCGGACGGTTCGGTGAGACCCATTTTAAATTTAAAATTCTTGAACACGTATATAAAAAAAATTCAGGTTCACGATGGAATCGCTCAGGGCGGTTGTTGCAAGCCTGGAAGAGGGGGATTACATGGTATCTCTGGACATCAAGGATGCTTACCTACATGTCCCCATTTACCATCCTCACCAGGAGTACCTCAGATTTGTGGTACAGGATTGTCATTACCAATTCCAGACGTTGCAGTTCGGCCTGTCCACGGCACCGAGGGTATTTACCAAGGTAATGGCCGAAATGATGATACTCCTTCGAAAAAAGGGAGTTTTAATTATCCCATACTTGGACGATCTCCTGATAAAAGCGAGATCCAGAGAGCAGTTGTTAGTGGGCGTAGCACTACACCAGCATGGTTGGATTCTGAATATTCCAAAGTCACAGCTGGTTCCTGCGACACGTCTACTGTTCCTGGGAATGATTCTGGACACAGTCCAGAAAAAAGTGTTTCTCCCAGAGGAGAAAGCCAAGGAGCTGTCGTCTCTGGTCAGAGGCCTCCTAAAACCAAAACAGGTGTCGGTGCATCACTGCACACGAGTCCTGGGAAAGATGGTAGCTTCCTACGAAGCGATCCCATTCGGCAGGTTCCATGCCAGAATATTTCAGTGGGACCTCTTGGACCAATGGTCCGGATCGCATCTTCAAATGCAACGGCTGATAACCCTGTCTCCAAGGACCAGGGTGTCTCTCTTGTGGTGGCTGCAGAGTGCTCATCTCGTGTAGGGCCGCAGATTCGGCATACAGGACTGAATCCTGGTGACCACGGGTGCCAGCCTTCGAGGCTGGGGGGGCATTCACGCTGGGAAGAAACTTCCAAGGACTTTGGACAAGTCACGAGACTTCCCTACACATAAATGTTCTGGAACTGAGGGCCATTTACAATGCCCTGAGTCAGGCAAAGGCCCTGCTTCAAAACCAACCGGTTCTGATCCAGTCAGACAACATCACGGCTGTCGCCCATGTAAACCGACAGGGCGGCACAAGAAGCAGGGCGGCGATGGCAGAAGCCACAAGGATTCTCCGATTGGTGGAAAATCACGTGTTAGCACTGTCAGCAGTGTTCATTCTGGGAGTGGACAACTGGGAAGCGGACTTCCTCAGCAGACACGACCTCCACCCGGGAGAGTGGGGACTTCATCCAGAAGTCTTCCAACAGATAGTAAACCTTTGGGAAAAGCCACAGGTGGACATGATAGCGTCCCGCCTAAACAAAAAAACTCGAAAACTGTTGCACCAGGTCAAGGGACCCTCAGGCGATAGCGGTGGACGCTCTAGTGACACCGTGGGTGTACCGGACGGTTTGTGTTTCCTCCTCTTCCTCTCATACCCAAGGTACTGAGGATAATAAGGAAAAAAGGAGTAAGAACTATACTCATTGTTCCGGATTGGCCAAGTGTTAGGGTCTCCTGCCCTGTGCTGCCACGTCGTCATGGCAACCGGGAGACAAGTGCTAGCGGAGTAACCTGAGCACAGCTGATACTCCGGTTCGGGTCTTTTGCTGTGCAGTGGTTACAGGCTCTGTGCACGGCAGGGGGTCCGGTGCTGGTTTTTGTGCTCACAGTCTGTGAGGTCTGAATGGGGCGTGGACAGCACCTGCTTTATAAGGCTTCTTCTCAGGTTAAGCAGATGCTGCTGAATCTTTGTTGGTTAGTCAGTTCCTGAAAGTTAGCCAGTACTGTGTAGCTTTGTATATGTTGTTGCTTACTGCAAATAGGCCTGGGGATTTGGTACTACACTCTGCCAATCCAGACCTAGCAGCAAGACTGGAGTCAGTCGTTTTATCTTGCTGGGGTTCTTTTACTACTCTGTGAACTTAGCAAGTTTGCGGCTGTATTCTAAGACTTGCCTGCCTAAATCCTGTCTCACTGTGCAAGGTGTCAGGGGTCAGTTTAGTGGCAGTAAGCTGAACCTGTGCACTGCAAGTGAGAATTAGGATTGTGGAGACTCTCCTTGTGTCTATCATTCCATCTCTGACCAAGGAGTTTACTGCCACACCCGTTGGTAACCCTTTAGGGTTTTGCTGTTGCCCTTAGCAACATCATTTCGGGTTCTCTACGTATTAAAACTGCTTTTCCCATCTGAGCATTACTAATACTAGGGAGATACCCAGTTCCTTAGCCTCTGGGCTTCTCTGTTCACTTTGTGTGTATTTTGTTACCCTATCACCTTCTGTGTACGTAATGTCATATTCCCCAGTCTGTCTGTGAGTTCATTTGTTTTGCATACCTATCCGTTCAGACACCAGTACATTCCTGCAGGCACTGGTGTGCATAACAGTTGAAACACCAGTACATTCCTGCAGGCACTGGAGTGCATAACAGTTCTGACACCAGTACATTCCTGCAGGCACTGGTGTGCATAACACCAAGAAGGTCTTGGTACCCGAAACTTCAATAGTTAATCTCAGAGGACCCATGGCCTCTGCCGCTCAGACAGGACCTGCTGCAGCAGGGGCCCTGTCTGTTCCAAGACTTAACGCGGCTGCGTTTGACGGCATGGCGGTTGAACGCCGGATCCTAAAGGAAAAGGGCATTCCGGAAGAAGTCATTCCTACGCTGATTAAAGCCAGGAAAGATGTAACTGCAAAACATTATCACCGCATATGGCGAAAATATGTTGCTTGGTGTGAGGCCAGAAAGGCCCCAACAGAGGAATTTCAACTGGGTCGATTTCTACACTTCCTACAGGCAGGAGTGACTATGGCCCTGAAATTAGGCTCCATTAAGGTACAGATCTCGGCTCTGTCGATTTTCTTCCAGGAAGAACTAGCTTCACTACCTGAAGTTCAGACATTTGTAAAAGGAGTGCTGCATATTCAGCCCCCTTTTGTGCCTCCAGTGGCACCTTGGGATCTTAACGTGGTGTTGAGTTTCTTAAAATCACATTGGTTTGAGCCACTAAAAACCGTGGATCTAAAATATCTCACGTGGAAAGTGGTCATGTTATTGGCCTTGGCTTCGGCCAGGCGTGTATCAGAATTGGCGGCTTTGTCATGTAAAAGCCCTTATCTGATTTTCCATATGCATAGGGCGGAATTGAGGACTCGTCCCCAGTTTCTCCCTAAGGCGGTGTCAGCTTTTCACTTGAACCAACCTATTGTAGTGCCTGCGGCTAATAGGGACTTGGAGGATTCCAAGTTACTGGACTTAGTCAGGGCCTTGAAAATGTATGTTTCCAGGACGGCTGGAGTCAGAAAAACTGACTTGCTATTTATCCTGTATGCACCCAACAAGATGGGTGCTCCTGCTTCTAAGCAGACTATTGCTAGCTGGATTTGTAGCACAATTCAGCTGGCGCATTCTGCGGCTGGACTGCCGTATCCTAAATCAGTAAAGGCCCATTCCACAAGGAAGGTGGGCTCATCTTGGGCGGCTGCCCGAGGGGTCTTGGCTTTACAACTTTGCCGAGCTGCTACTTGGTCAGGGGCAAACACGTTTGCAAAATTCTACAAATTCTACAAATTTGATACCCTGGCTGAGGAGGACCTGGAGTTCTCTCATTCGGTGCTGCAGAGTCATCCGCACTCTCCCGCCCGTTTGGGAGCTTTGGTATAATCCCCATGGTCCTTACGGAGTCCCCAGCATCCACTAGGACGTCAGAGAAAATAAGATTTTGCTCACCGGTAAATCTATTTCCCGTAGTCCATAGTGGATGCTGGGCGCCCGTCCCAAGTGCGGACTGTCTGCATTACTTGTATATAGTTATTGTTAACTAAAAGGGTTATTATTGAGCCATCTGTTGAGAGGCTCTGTTATGTTCATACTGTTAACTGGGTATAATATCACGAGTTATATGGTGTGATTGGTGTGGCTGGTATGAGTCTTACCCGGGATTCAAAATCCATCGCTATTGTGTCAGCTCTTCCGGGCACAGTATCCTAGCTGAGGTCTGGAGGAGGGTCATACTGGGAGGAGCCAGTGCACACCAGGTAGTCCTAAATCTTTCTTAGATGTGCCCAGTCTCCTGCGGAGCCGCTATTCCCCATGGTCCTTACGGAGTCCCCAGCATCCACTACGGACTACGAGAAATAGATTTACCGCTGAGTAAAATCTTATTATAAATAAATAAATATATATATAGATATAGATATAGATTATAGATAGAGATATAGATATATATTAGAGATATATAGAGAGAGATATAGATATAGATAGATAGATATATATATATATATATAGAGAGAGAGATATAGATATAGATAGATATAGATAGAGATATATAGAGAGAGATAGAGATATATATAGATATAGATATAGATATAGATATATAGATATATATAGATATATAGATAGATATATATATAGATAGATAGAGATAGAGATAGAGATATATATATATATATATATATATATATATATATAAAATAATGTGAGGACTGGCACTCCAAGGATCCAAAACCAACAATGTAAGTGCCCAGGTGCCAGAAAAATAATTCAATAGCAGAGTGAGAGGATCCGGCACTCAAAGGACTAAATATGAGCAATAAGCTGGTACAAGTAATGAGCTGACAGTGCAGCATCAGGAAGTCAACGTTTCATTTATTTAGCATAAATTTCGTCAGGACATTCTTGTCCTGACGAAATTTATGCTAAATAAATGAAACGTTGACTTCCTGAATAAGTGTCCCTGAATAAGAGACACTTATTCTAGGAGTTTAGAATAACAGATATACAGTTATAGAGAAAGCATATACCTCTAGGACACTCTTCATTGTTCCAATATGAGAATTTAGGAACTATACGGATGACATCTAGTGCGCAGCTTTTTCAATTTTAATCACAATTTCTATCTTATTTACACTCTTACCTTTTTTTCTTAAAATTCGCTGGTTTTATTATATATAATAATAAGTTATATTTTAATATAAGATTGTGTGCACCACTTTAGGGCATTCCGAACCCTCTTTCTTCCCTTTTTTTGTGCAGATTTATTTTGCCCGTGGTAGCACCCCCTAAACTGTCATGAATAACACAGATGTGTTTGGGACAAAATAAATAAGGGGTCATTTTCATAGAAGTTATTCAACCTGTGCGACCAGTACTACAGTCACTACCTATCGTAAAATATTTCTGGCACTTAATACGCAGATATGCTGAATTAAAATTTACAAATTATGTCCCATTTACCCCGGCGTGGGCAATTTTTGGAATGGTTAATCCTATGCTTCGAATAACCCCGGGTAGTAAGAAATTACTACTGGCCATAAGCGCAGCGGGTAAAAAAAAACTATATTGCAGAGTTGGCTTGATAATTCACCCCCTCAGTTGCCATTGTTTTTTTAATAAACGATACTTTCTGTTTCGAATGGACTGGATGGAGACACTCCTGCATAAGGAAAGGGAAGTGGAGCGTTTTTTTTCACTCTGGGAGTCGTACATAGACACGCTCCCACTTACCACTAGAAATCAGATTCATTATAGTCTTAAAGACACAACATGGTATCTTACCTGGCTGATAACCCATGATCCTCCGATAGCCTTGGCGTAGGGAGGGGGAGGGGGACACCTACTCTTGCATATTGGCCGTTGTTGAGGTTCAGGACTCGCAGTATTATTTGTGTTTGTATGTTAAAAAAAATTTTTGGGGACATTGCTGTTGACGATTACTGATTTATACTGATATACAATAAGTTTTCCTCGACACCAAGAGATGTACACCTTGAACACTTAATGTTATACTCAGATTTACTTATTTGTATGACTGACTGTTTCCACTATAACGAGAATTTGTATCAATGTACGATATCTGCTCTGTCCACATTTTGCAACTGGACGTATCAAATCAACATTGTAACTATTGTGGCATGTTTGTATCACTTCTTTGTTGCCGCAATAAAAAAAATAAAAAAAAATAAAAAATATTTAAAATAAATATATATATATATATATATATATATATTATATATATATATATATTATATATATATATATATAATTGTGTGTGCACCACCATAGCGCATTTCGAATTCTTTCTTCTTTTTTCTCCTGGAAACTATAGGTCAGTAAGACAATACAGAAGGAAACTATAGGTCAGTAAGACAATACAGTAAGAAACTGTAGGTCAGTAAGACAATACAGTAGGAAACTATAGGTCAGTAAGACAATACAGTAGGAAACTAGGTCAGTAAAAGAATACAAAAGGAAACTAGGTCAGTAAGACATTACAATAAAACTATAGGTCAGTAAGACAATACAGTAAAACTGAAGGTCAGTAAGACAATACAGTAGGAAACTATAGGTCAGTAAAACAATACAGTAGGAAACTGAAGGTTAGTAAGACAATACAGTAGGAAACTAGGTCAGTAAAACAATACAGAAGGAAATTCTAGGTTAGTAAGACAATATGGAAGGAAACTATAGGTCAGTAAGATAATACATTAGGAAACTAGGTCAATACGACAATATAGTAAGAAACTATAGGTCAGAAACACAATACAGTAGGAAACCTTTAAAAAGCCTTTTTATACGAGTTCCTCCTAACACCGCACAACTGCTCAGTGCGCAGACATTTGTGCGCAAAGTAAAAAAAAATTGCAGTAAAACCTATGGAGGATTTTCACCACTATTTGCGGCTAAATGGATAGGGAATTTTTTGCGATTAACTGAATCCCCCCCATAAAGTGTTTTTACATACAGTATGATGTTACATTGAGATTACCGCTGGAGGAAACTCTGCCACAATATAATTGAATGTAATTTAGCCCATCCTCGTATGGGTGTAATATATTAATATATTCTTACTGAACAGGATTACCAGCACTGAATCAGTTATCACCCAATATAATATACATGCCGATGTTTAACAACAAATATACTTGTTTTTTTATTACATTATTCACCTTTATACATTTACTTCTGTGTTTTATATATCACTGATTTAGCTTACATACTTTACTGTACTTAATAAAGGTTATATATTATTTATTAGTGCGCAAACAGGACAGCACTTTCTCTTCTTTGCTGTTTTATTATTGCAAAGCCCATGTCACCTCTAGTAATCCCACATGAGCGTCCGTGTCACCTCTAGTAATCCCACATGAGCGTCCGTGTCACCTCTTGTAATCCCACATGAACGTCCATGTCACCTCTAGTAATCCCACATGAACGTCCATGTCACCTCTAGTAATCCCACATGAGCGTCTATGTCACCTCTAGTAATCTTACATGAGCGTCCATGTCACCTCTAGTAATCCCACATGAGCGTCCATGTCACATCTAGTAATCCCACATGAGCGTCTATGTCACCTCTAGTAATCTTACATGAGCGTCCATGTCACCTCTAGTAATCCCACATGAGCGTCCATGTCACCTCTAGTAATCCCACATGATCAAGTTCCAGTCTAAGCATCCTAGCTTTTTTGTTTTTTAATGATTACAGGTAAAAAAAATGTCAGTTATAAAATTATATATTGTTAACTGTAACACCCTTGATCTTGTCTACTCATTTTATATATTAATGTATTTTATTTCCAGCAAATGGACACACAAGCAGGAATATCACAGAAGGACATCTAATGGTATCCCCGGATTGTGACATAAAAGATAATGATAGTAGACCTGATTCTCCAGGAGATAACCTCATTACCCCAATTATACATCCAGCTCTATCAGCTGATCCCTCTGATCCTAGGAAATGTTATCCTGATCACTCTGATATTGGTGCATCTGTTACAGCTCTGACAGTAGATACAGTGTTTCCATGTTCTATAGATGCCAAATGTTTTACACAGAATACAAAGTGTATTACCCATCAGCCAGCTAAGGCAGGTGAGAGGCCATTTCCATGTTCTGAGTGTGGGAAATGTTTTACATACAAATCAGCTTTTGTTACACATCAGAGAAGTCACACAGGTGAGAAGCCATTTCCATGTTCTGAGTGTGGGAAATGTTTTACACAAAAATCAGCTCTTGTTACACATCAGAGAAGTCACACAGGTGAAAAGCCATATTCCTGTTCTGAGTGTAGGAAATGTTTTCCACGGAAATCAGATCTTGTTACACATCAGAGAAGTCACACAGGTGAGAAGCCATATTCCTGTTCTGAGTGTGGGAAATGTTTTGTATATAAATCAAGTCTTGTTACACATCAGAGAAGTCACAGAGGTGAGAAGCCATATTCCTGTTCTCAGTGTGGGAAATGTTTTGCATTAAAATCTTATCTTGTTACACATCAGAAAAGTCACACAGATGAGAAGCCATATTCCTGTATTGAGTGTGGGAAATGTTTTGCATTGAAATCACATCTTGTTACACATCAGAGAAGTCACAGAGGTGAGAAGCCATATTCCTGTTCTCAGTGTGGGAAATGTTTTGCATCAAAATCATATCTAGTTACACATCAAAAAAGTCACACAGATGAGAAGCCATATTCCTGTATTGAGTGTGGGAAATGTTTTGCATTGAAATCACATCTTGTTAAACATCATATAAGTCACACAGGTGAGAAGCCATATTCCTGTTCTCAGTGTGGGAAATGTTTTGCATCAAAATCAAATTTTGTTACACATCAGAAAAGCCACAGAGGTGAGAAGCCATATTCCTGTTCTGAGTGTGGGAAATGCTTTACATATAAATCATATCTTGTTACACATCATATAAGTCACACAGGTGAGATGCCATTTCCCTGTTCTGAGTGTGGGAAATGCTTTACATATAAATCACATCTTGATACACATCAGAGATGTCACACAGGTGAGAAGCCATATTCCTGTTCTCAGTGTGGGAAATGTTTTGCATCGAAATCATATTTTGTTACACATCAGAAAAGTCACACAGGTGAGAAGCCATATTCCTGTATTGAGTGTGGGAAATGCTTTGCATGTAAATCACATCTTGTTACACATCAGAGAAGTCACACAGGTGAGAAGCCGTATTCCTGTTCTGAGTGTGGGAAATGTTTTGCACAGACATCAGCTTTTGTTATACATCAGAGAAGTCACACAGGTGAGAAGCCATATACCTGTGCTGAGTGTAGGAAGTGTTTTCCACGGAAATCAGATCTTGTTATACATCAGAGAAGTCACACAGGTGAGAAGCCATATTCCTGTTTTGAGTGTGGGAAATGTTTTACACAGAAATCAGCTCTTGTTAGACATCAGAGAAGTCACACAGGTGAGAAGCCGTATACCTGTCCTGAGTGTGGGAAATGCTTTACATATAAATCGGCTCTTGTTACACATCAGAGAAGTCACACAGGTGAGAACCCTTATTCCTGTTCTGAGTGTGGGAAATATTTTGCATGGAAATCAGATCTTGTTAAACATCAGAGAAGTCACACAGGTGAGAAGCCGTATTCCTGTTCTGAGTGTGGGAAATGTTTTGCATGGAAATCAGTTCTTGTTAAACATCAGCGATTTCACAGATGAGAATCCATTTTCATGCTGTGAGAGAAATAAATCTGCTCTTGTTGAACACATTAGACATTACCCAAGTACGGAACCATTTAAATCTTCTGGAGTATAATTATCACTGTTGTGCAATGTTCCTCAAGGGTCAATCCTATCTCCTATGCTTTATAAAATATACATGCTACCATGGGTGATATAATCAGACATCATGGCCTGGTCTACCACTGCTATGTAGATGACCTGCTTTTTGCTCCATATACTGAGAACTTAATACCAATCCTAAATGGTTGTCTAGCTGAGCGCCTGGGGTGGATGATGCCAGCCCAGCATTACATGGTCCAAGGTACTAGAAGCAGCTTCTGCCTCCTTACTGCCCTGCTGGCTTCTACAGATGAAGGATTGTTACCAGCAGTACCAAGAATCTCCTGTCATTCATTTATGGGTTGAACTTTTAGCTTTGCAGCCCTGACCATGGAACTCACTGCCTTGCACAGTCGAAGAGGCCTCCACTCTAGAGACCTTCACAAGCAGACTGATGACTGTTACTCACGCTTTTCATTAATGTACCTCTATTTACTTACTAAATAATACATCCCAAATGCTTAGGTCTTTTTTCTGCTGTTTATTTTGTATCTTGTGCTTTGTGTAAATGTGAATGTCTAATACCAGTTTGCACAATCTGTATTGCTGCACGACAGTATGGCGGCCATTGGAACGTGTTTTCACTTCTAGTTTGCCTAACTTGTTGCAGACACTCATCTTGATAAGGAGTGCTGAGTGTTTTCTGATACAAGATCCTATCCATATATACCCTGTACATTATCATGTGCATTAGAGTCACCCGGGTTCCATCTGCGGTGGTTTGTTGTATGTTACATCTATATGGTGCGGATACTCCCCTGTATGATTCCATAATAAAAGCTTTTGTTTGCATCTAATTATAGCTGTATAGCTTTATTTCTCTTACGTCCTAGAGGATGCTGGGGACTCTGTAAGGACCATGGGGTATAGACGGGCTCCGCAGGAGATATGGACACTCTAAAGAACTTTTATTATGGGTGTGCACTGGCTCCTCCCTCTATGCCCCTCCTCCAGACCTCAGTTAGATTCTGTGCCCAGATGAGAATTGGTGCATTACAGGAACTCTACTGAGTTTCTCTGATAAAAGACTTTTGTTAGGTTTTTTTATTTTCAGAGAGCACTGCTGGCAACAGGCTCCTTGCATCGTGGGACTGAGGAGAGCGAAACAGACCTACTTAAATGATAGGATCTGCTTCTTAGGCTACTGGACACCATTAGCTCCAGAGGGATTGGAACGCAGGTTTCCCCCTGCCGTTCATCTCAGAGCCGCACCGCCGTCCTCGCAGAGCCGGAAGATAGAAGCCGGGCGAGTATAAGAAAAAAGAAAACCTCAGGCGGCAGAAGACTTCTGATCTTCACTGAGGTAAGCGCGCAGCGGTAACGCTGCGTGCCATTGCTCCTGCATGTTACACACAAGGCAGGCACTGATGGGTGCAGGGCGCAGGAGGGGTGCCCTGGGCAGCAATATATACTTCTTTTTTTGGGCATATTAGACACATATAGGCTGCGGAGTCGGTGAATATGTTTATCCCCCGCCATTAATTGTAAATTTGAGCGGACCGAAGCCTTCCACTAGAGGGGGCGGAGCTTGGTCGCACAGCACTAACCAGCACCATTTTCTCGATAGTGTGCTGAAGAGAAGCTGTCTCCCCAGAACGGTGATACAGGGCTGAAAAAGATGGGGGGGGGGTCACATTTTGGCGCAGTGAGTGTATTACACGATTGACATAATATAAAAGCGCTATATCTGGGAATTGTTTCCAGTGTCAATTGGCGCTGGGTGTGTGCTGGCATACTCTGTCTCTGTCTCTCCAAAGGGCCTTGTTGGGGACCTGTCCTCTTATAGATAGATCCCTGTGTGTGTGTGTGTGTGAGTGTCGGTACACGTGTGTCGACATGTCTGAAGCGGAAGGCTCATCCAAGGAGGAGGTGGAGCAGAAGACTGTGGTGTCTCCGTCAGCAATGCCGACACATGTTTGGTATGATATGTGGAATATTTTAAATGCTAATGTGACCTTATTACATAAGAGAATGGACAAAGCTGAGTCCAAGGAAACAGCATGGAGTCAATCCTTGGATTTGGCTGAGTCACAGGGCCCGTCAGGGTCTCAAAAGCATCCCTTATCACAAATAGTAGACACTGATACCGACATGGATTCTGATTCCAGTGTCGACTATGATAAGGCAAGGTTACACCCTAAGGTGACCAAGAGTATTCATTATATGTTTGTGGCAATAAAAGATGTTTTGCATATTACAGATGACCCCTCTGTTCCTGACACAAGGTACACATGTTTAAGGGGAAGAAACCTGAGGTAACGTTTCCTCCATCTCAGGAACTGAACAAATTATTTGAAAAAGCTTGGGAAACTCCAGACAAAAGGATCCTTATGGCGTATCCTTTCCCTGCAAAGGACAGGGTACGTTGGGAATCCTTCGCCAGGGCGGACAAGGCATTAACGCATCTGTCTAGGAAAGTGGCGCTACCATCTCCAGACACCACGGCCCTTAAGGATCCTGCTGATCGTAGACGGGAGACTACCTTAAAATCTATTTGCACATACAGGGGCTTTACTCAGGCCGGCAATAGCATCGGCATGGGTCTGTAGTGCTGTTGCAGCATGGACAGATATCTTGTTGGCTGACATGGATACCCTGGACAAGGATACTGTTGTCCTGACTTTCGGCCACATTAAGGACGCAGTCTTGTATATGAGAGACGCTCAAAGAGACGTGGGGCTGCTTGGTTCCAGGGCCAACGGCAAGGCGAGCTCTGTGGACCCGCCAATGGTCGGGTGATGCCGACTCAAAAAAGCATATGGAGGTTTTACCTTGCAAGGGTGAGGTTTTGTTTGGGGATGGTCTAGTGGACCTGGTTTCCACAGCTACCGTGTGTAAATCTACATTTTTTGTCTTTTGTTCCCCCACAGCACAAGAAAACCCCACAATATCAGATGCAGTCCTTTCGGCCGCAGTTTGGACATACCTGTTCTAGAGGGTCGCAGGTTTGGCGTTCAAGACTGGGTTCTGGTGACTACGGACGCGAGCTTCCGAGGATGGGGAGCAGTCACAAAAGGAAGAAATTTTCAGGGGATATGGTCAAGCCAGGGGGCTTGTCTACACATCAACAATGTTTATGGTCCCGAAGCCGGATGGTTTGGTGAGACCAATTTTGAATCTAAAGTCACTAAACCTATACTTGAAAAAGTTCAAATTCAAGATGGAATCACTCCGGACGGTGATATCCAGTCTGGAAGCAAGGGATTTTATGGTGTCGCTGGACGTGAAGGATGCCTACCTTCATGTCCCCATATTTCCTCTTCATCAAGAATACCTACGTTTCGAAGTACAGGACTGTCATTACCAGTTTCAGACGTTGCCGTTTGGGCTTTCCACGGCCCGAGGATTTTCACCAAGGTAATGGCAGAAATGATGGTGCTCCTGCGCAAGCAGGGTGTCACAATTATCCCGTACTTGGACGATTTCCTGATAAAGCTGAGATCAAGGGATCAATTGCTGAAAAACGTGTCCCTCTCCCTGAGAGTGTTACATCAACACGGTTGGATTCTCAATTTGCGAAAGTCACAGTTGCTTCCAACATCTCGACTATCCTTCCTAGGCATGATTCTGGACACGGAACAGAAAAGGGTTTTTCTACCAATAGAAAAAGCCCAGTACATCCAGAACATGGTCAGGGACCTGCTAAGAACAAAAAGAGTGTCGGTGCCTCAATGCACTCGAGTTCTGGGGAAGATGGTGGCAGCCTACAAGGCCATTCCCTTCAGCAGGTTCCATACGAGGATGTTTCAGTGGGACCATCTCGACAAATGGTTGGGGTCCCATCTACAGAATAAAGGGCCATATAAAATGGCCTACGGCAAGCAAAGTGTCTTCTTCGCGACCTACCGGTTCTGATTCAATCAGACAACATCACAGCAGTGGCTCATGTAAACCGCCAAGGCGGGACAAGGAGCAGAGCGGCATTGGCGGAAGCCACAAGAATTCTGTGCTGGGCAGAAAACCATGTAAGTGTTCTGTCAGCAGTCTTCATACCGGGAGTGGACAACTGGGAAGCAGACTTCCTCAGCAGACACGATCTCCATCCAGGAGAGTGGGGACTTCATCAAGAGGTCTTTGCAGAGATTGCAAGTCTTTGGGGACTTCCTCAAACAGATATGATGGCGTCACGCCTCAGCAAAAAGCTTCGAAGGTATTGTAACAGGTCAAGGGACCCTCAGGCAGTAGCGGTAGAAGCCCTAGTGACACCATGGGTGTTTCAGTCGGTCTATGTGTTCCCTCCTCTTCCTCTTATCTCAAAAGTGTTGAGAATCAGAGTGCAAGCAATACTCGTGGTTCCAGATTGGCCTCGAAGGGCCTGGTATTCGGATCTTCAGGAAATGCTCAGGAAGATCCGTGGCCTCTTCCTCTCAGGGAAGACCTGTTACAACAGGAGCCTTGCATGTTCCAAGACTTACCGTGGTTGCGTTTGACGGCATGGCGGTTGAACACCGAATCCTAGCGCAGAGAGGTATTCCGGAGGAAGTTATCCCTACTCTGATAAAGGCTAGGAAGGAGGTAACGGCGAACCATTATCACCATATCTGGAGAAAGTATGTATCTTGGTGTTAAACCAAGAATGCTCCTACGGAAGATTTCCATCTGGGCCGTTTTCTCCACTTCCTACAGACGGGAGTAAATTTGGGCCTAAAATTAGGCTCCATTAAGGTGCAGATTTCGGCCCTATCTG
Source organism: Pseudophryne corroboree (assembly GCF_028390025.1). Lineage (NCBI taxonomy): Eukaryota > Metazoa > Chordata > Amphibia > Anura > Myobatrachidae > Pseudophryne > Pseudophryne corroboree. The sequence continues at coordinate 53,060 of NW_026967544.1, forward strand.
TATTTTTTCAAAAAGAATTGGCTTCTCTCCCAGAAGTCCAAACTTTCGTGGAGGGAGTGCTGCACATCTAGCCTCCTTTTGTGCCACCAGTGTCGCCATGGGACCTTAACGTGGTGTTACAGTTCCTTAAGTCGCACTGGTTTGAACCTCTTCAAATGGTGGAATTAAAGTTTTTCACTTGGAAGGTGGTTATGTTATTAGCCTTGGCATCTGCAAGCCGGGTGTCGGAGTTGCCGGCCTTGTCTCACAAGAGCCCCTACTTGATTTTTCATGTGGATAGGGCAGAGTTGAGGACTCGTCCTCAGTTTCTGCCTAAGGTGGTGTCTTTGTTTCATTTGAACCAACCTATTGTGGTGCCTGTGGCTACGCTTGACTTGGAGGACTCCAAGTCCCTGGATGTGGTCATGGCCTTTAAAATTTACATAGCCAGGATGGTTAGGGTTAGGAAAACAGAGGCTCTGTTTGTCCTGTATGCAGCCAACAAGATTGGCGCGCCTGCTTCTAAGCAGACTATTGCTCGCTGGATCTATAACACGATTCAGGAGGCTCGTTCTATGGCTGGATTGCCGGTAACTAAGTCGGTAAAGGCCCATTCCACTACGAAGGTGGGCTCTTCTTGGGCGGCTGCCCAAGGTGTCTCGGCATTGCAGTTGTGCCGAGCTGCTACTTGGTCGGGTTCAAACACTTTTGCTAAATTCTACAAGTTTGATACCCTGGCTGATGAGGACCTAGTGTTTGCTCAATCGGTGCTGCAGAGTCGTCCGCACTCTACTGCCCGGTTTGGAGCTTTGGTATAAACCCCATGGTCCTTACGGAGACCCCAGTATCCTCTAGGACGTAAGAGAAAATAAGATTTTAAACCTACCAGTAAATCTTTTTCTTCTAGTCCGTAGAGGATGCTGGGCGCCCGTCCCAGTGCGGACTGAATCTGCAAACTTGTATATAGTGGTTGCTTACATAAGGGTTATGTTACAGTTGGAATCGTTCTTTGACATACTGTTTTTTTCGTTCATACTGTTAACTGGTTGCTTATATTCTAAGTTATTGTTATGCACACCAGTGCCTGCAGGAATGTACTGGTGTCTGAACGGATAGGTATGCAAAACAAATGGACTCACAGACAGACTGGGGAATATGACATAACGTACACAGAAGGTGATAAGGTAACAAAATACACACAAAGTGAACAGAGAAGCCCAGAGGCTAAGGAACTGGGTATCTCCCTTGTATTAGAAATGCTCAGATGGGAAAAGCAAGATGTTGTGTTTTAATACGTAGAGAACCCGAAATGCTGTTGCTAAGGGCAACAGCAAAACCCTAAAGGGTTACCAACGGGTGTGGCAGTAAACTCCTTGGTCAGAGATGGAATGATAGACACAATGAGAGTCTCCACAATCCTAATTCTCACTTGCAGTGCACAGGTTCAGCTTACTGCCACTAAACTGACCCCTGACACCTAGCACAGTGAGACAGGATTAGACAGGCAAGTCTGAGAATACAGCCGCAAACTTGCTAAGTACACAGAGTAGTAACAGAACCCCAGCAAGCTAAACGACTGACTCCAGTCTTACTGCTAGATCTGGATTGGCAGAGTGTAGTACCAAATCCCCAGGCCTATTTGCAGTAAGCAACAAACAAATACAAAGCTACACAGTACTGGCTAACTTTCAGGAACTGACTAACCAACAAAGATTCAGTAGCATCTGCTTAAACTGAGAAGAGGCCTTATAAAGCAGGTGCTGTCCACGCCCCACTCAGACCTCACAGACTGTGAGCACAAAAACCAGCACCGGATCCCCTGCCGTGCACAGAGCCTATAACCACTGCACAGCAAAAGACCCGAACCGGAGTATCAGCTGCGCTCAGTTTACTCCGCTAGCACTTGTCTCCCGGTTGCCATGACGACGTGGCAGCACAGGGCAGGAGACCCTAACAGTTATATGGTATGATTGGTGTGGGCTGGTATGAATCTTGCCCTTAGATTTACAAAATCCTTTTCTCGTATTGTCCATCTCCTCTGGGCACAGTTTCTCTAACTGAGGTCTGGAGGAGGGGCATAGAGGAAGGAGCCAGTGCACACCCATACTAAAAGTTCTTTAGAGTGCCCATATCTCCTGCAGAGCCCGTCTATACCCCATGGTCCTTACGGAGTCCCCAGCATCCTCTACGGACTAGGAGAAAAAGATTTGCCGGTAGGTTTAAAATCTTATTTTTTTTATTCTGTTTTATATTACCGTCTGAGTAATTACGCCATAATGTTTAATCTCGGAGTGGACACCAGAAGATGTAAAGAAACCTTATACGTGTTCAATCATTCTGTTTCGTGTAAGCATACAGGTAAGTGATGGCACGGTGGTCACTGTCACATTTCAGTGGTAGAATGGAAGTGGGACTGTCTGGGCTTATTCTAGTCTACTGCAGAAATAAAAAAAACCCAGCCTTAATCCTGCTTAAAAAAATTAAAAAAGTCCATAAATCAAGCTTGGTCGGACAAGACAGAAGCCACATTAATGGTGGCACATCATATAGGCTGAGGACCCATACTTCTGAGATATATGGCATAACTCCCTTTTCGCCCACAAAACCTTCCCTTCACCATGTCCACCATTACCCCTTCAGAAGGGACACAACTTTCCTTTGCTTGTTCCACCTCCTCCTTCACAGAGCCCAGGACCACCTGCATGACCATTTCATGTTTATCTGGAGGCCTGGCATCTGAGAGATTCATGGCCTGAGATGACCACAGAACCACCAGGTAGTGGGCAAGAAGAATCCACAGACTCCCCAGGAACTGGAGAGTCCAAGGATCCACCCCACATGAGGCAAAGAAGGGTCAACCACAGGGTCTGGCTTACCTATTTCCTTCCTAAAAGCTGCTCTTTACCCAGTTTGGTACCTGTGGGATCCCACTCCAATTTCCCTTGAGAGTCCCTACCCTCACTAATCCCTTATAGGTCCCACCACCTGGTGTGGTGTTTAATGACTTTATTTTCATTTTACTTCACTTTGGCTGCAGCGTCCAGAGCCCCATCCAACTACTCTAAACTTTAGCAAAGCAAATTTTGAAAAGATGAGGGTATTTTTCAGGGATATTGAATGGGAAGTTTGTTTTTAGGAAAAAATACTATGGCGAAATGGGAGGTACTAAAATTCCTGCTAGCTAAAAATACACTCAAATTTATTCCTATGAGCAGCAAAAAAAAATATCATAAACCGATGTGGCTTAACAAAAAGATTAAGGAACTTATGGGCAAGAAAAGGCGACTATTTAAAAAATACAAATCTGACGGGGAAGCAGAGTCATTTCAGCACTGTAAGGAATGTAACAAAATTTGCAAAAAGGAAATAAGAGCAGCTAAAGTAGAAACTGAAAAACTAGTAGCAAGGGAAAGCAAAGCAAATCCCAAAAAATTTTTTAAATACATTAATAGCAAGAGATTAAAGAAGGAGAGTATAGACCCTTTAAAAGACAAGTTGGGAGTCTTAAGCAAAAATGATAATGACATAGCGGACACACTAAATGAGTTTTTTTCAACAGTATTCATTAGAGAGGACCCAATTCAGGGACTGACACACAATCTCAATAATGAGAATATCCCCCTGATAGGTCCTTATTTAAGCGAGGAAGTAGTCTGTGACCGATTAAAACATTTAAAGATTAATAAATCACCAGGACCCGATGGTATTCACCCAAGGTTTCTAATGGAGCTTCACACTGAACTGGCAAAACCGCTATTTTTGATCTTTAAGGATTCAGTTATATCAGGTATGGTTCCCAAAGATTGGCGTATAGCGGAAGTAGTGCCTATAATCAAAAAGGGAAGTAAAGCTGAACCAGGTAATTATAGACTAGTTAGTCTTACATCTATAGTGGGGAAAGTATTGGAAGGTATTCTAAGAGATAGTATTCAGAAGTTCCTTGAAGTCAATAAGGTCATTAAAAGGAATCAACATGGGTTTATGAAGGACAGATCCTGTCAAACCAACTTACTTGGCTTTTATGAAACAGTGAGCGCAAACCTAGATCAGGGTAAAGACGTGGATGTAATCTTTTTAGACTTTGCCAAAGCATTCGATACTGTACCACACATGAGACTTATCTACAAGCTACAAGAATCAGGGCTAGGAAGCACAATATGCACTTGGGTCAAAACCTGGTTAGATATTAGGAAGCAGTGCGTTGTGGTTAATGGATCTTTTTCAACTTGGACTGAAGTGCTAAGTGGTGTGCCGCAAGGCTCAGTATTAGGACCGCTATTGTTCAATATTTTCATTAACGACCTAAGAGAAGGTCTAGAGAGCATGGTGTCAATTTTTGCAGATGATACCAAATTGTGTAAGGCTATAAATACAGAGCAGGTTGCCGAATCTCTACAGAACAACTTGGTTAAATTAGAAGCATGGGCAGCCAAATGGAGAATGCACTTCAACACAGACAAGTGTAAGGTAATGCACTGTGGTAACAAGAACAAAAATTACACCTACCTACTAAATGGGGTAAAATTAGGGGATTCTGTACTGGAAAAGGACTTAGGTGTCCTCATAGATAGCAAGCTAAGCAGAAGTACCCAAAGTAGTACTGCAGCAAAAAAGGCTAATAAGATATTAGCATGCATAAAACAAGGTATTGATGTTAGGGACGAGAGTATTATACTCACATTATATAAATCACTAGTGAGGCCACACCTTAAATACTGTGTACAATTCTGGGCACCGTACTACAAAAAGGATATCCTGGAGCTTGTAAAGGTACAGAGGAGGGCGACCAAACTAATTAAGGGCACGGAGACGATGGAATACAAGGAAAGGCTTGAAAGACTAGGCATGTTTACATTGGAAAAGCGGAGACTAAGAGGGGATATGATCAACATCTACAAATATATAAGGGGACAATACACAGAACTTGCGTGGGACCTGTTTTTGGTTAGATCAACACAGAGGACTCGTGGACACTCGCTCAGGTTAGAGGAGAGGAGATTCCGCACAATACGGCGTAAAGGCTTTTTCACGGTAAGGACAATAAGTGTTTGGAATTCCCTGCCTGAGGGAGTTGTAATGGTAGAATCTGTCAACACCTTTAAGAATGGGTTAGATAAATTCCTAATGGATAAGGATATCCAGGGGTATGGTGCATAGTCATGCATTATAGTTACTATAAATAGGGATAAAATGCAACGGCTGACAGCAGCATCAATCAGAAACTTTAGTCAAATCATCATGCATAGGAGACCACAAATAGGTTGAACTCGATGGACAATTGTCTTTTTTTAACCTCAGATACTATGTTACTATGTTACTCCATTCCTTCACTCATTGGTGTCATAACCCCTTCCCCCCCCATCCCGTCACACTGCTCTACTGCAGCGGAGGTGTGAGGCTTGCTGCTGGCAGTACTCACTACTCAGCATACATACATATACACAAACATGATTACACAGCTGTGCCAGAGACTAACAACCATGACGAGACGAGGAGACACACTCCCAGGAAGGCATTGTCAAAGTCAGAAAAATGTCTCAATGCACACTGCCATATTTGCACCGCACACTGGTCCGTGCTGCGCGTGCGTACGCTCTCCCGTGGAAGCGCATACCCGCAATAGCGTGCACTCGCACGCGCGGTATGCGTATTTACGGTAGAGTTTATGTGATCGTAGCGTGCGACTCATTAGTTACAAATGTTCACAATTAATGTAGTTTATAGATCATGGTCCCTTTGGTAGTTTCTGATAGTTTAGTTAATATAGAAGGTCCCTGAGCTGAGGAATCCCTCTTTGCATCGTACGAAGGGTCTAACAGGAATCATACAGCAGTGTTTGGTACCCATCGGAAGAGTATTTAATTAGCAATATTCCGGTGTTGGTTTGGAGCGTATTAATCGCTCGTGCGAATAGTTATGGACATAAGAAGTTTATGTCCATTTCTATGATTTACACATACTCAGGTATGCGGCGGGAAACCCAGTTTCCCACCCACCTGAGCTGTTGGAAATCGTCACAGCCCACCTGTATGAATCACCCTATGACCTTTTGCTATGATGCAGGGCCGAATTCCTTCGGCCAATGAACAATGGGATTGTAGGGACTATGAGATTGCATTGTGTGTGGGGCATAAATAGGCAGGCCGACCATATCCAAAGTCACTCTCTCATCAACGGTTATCTGCTGATAATCGGGAGCTGGATATCGAGGCGCAGGCGATCATACCCTTTGTGCGTAAGTTTCTCTCCATAATCATTGTCTTTCTGTGAGCCAATATCTCTCTCTCTCTCCATCTCTCTCTCTCTCTATCTCTCATAGTATTATAGTATTGTATTGTATTGCAGTTAGGTCAGTGTAGTATTGTCTTTTTGTATTTATAGTTTAGTTCTGTGGTTAGGAAGTCTCTGTTATATTGGAGTGTATCATATGTACTGTTATCCCCTTTTACAAGTATATTAGACATAATACAGTTAATAGGCCTTGGAACCTAAACCAGTATCTGTGTATTTTCTACAGTGTTAAGTGTTCACTTGAGCGTCGGTAACGCTCAAGCAGCTTTGTAGGTAGTCAGGTTACACAAGGTTGCATTTACACCCTGTACTCACATTAAGGTATTCAGTGTATTTCATTGGTATAAGGTTGTAACATAAAGGTATAGTGTTGTAAGCGTCTGCATCGCTGGTGACCTCCTCGTGGTCTCGAGCGTACGCTACGCTACAGCGAATCATTTCCCCTAGACATAACCAATAACGTGTCCTGTGATCACTGGGCCGTGAGCGAACGTGACGCTTGAGCGTCTCGCCTACGGCTGAGCGATCGCTACGCAGATAGCGTACCATTACGGTACTTCTTAAGTAAATAGCGTACAGTGTTCTTAGCTTCATAAAGGGTTGTTTATACGACAAAGGAATTTAGCATTGTCAATTGGGGGCCCGTCCTATACTTTTCACATCTGCACTAGGTAGATCAGCAGACATTATCCCCCAGCAAAGGGTGGGAGATTGTCTCATAGTGCTGGCGGGATAAGCGTCTGCTTCACTTAGATAAAGAGTGCTGAAGGAACCCGGTAACCGGAAGTAAGAACAAAACGCTTGTGTCTTTTTTAAAACTGTTTATTTTTCTTTCGTCTTGCGTACGCACGCATATACCTGCATTTCTTTTCACTTGTGTATTTCATTTTTCGTATATCACTATTCCTGTTTGCCAATTTTTATAGTTGATAGAAAGGGCTAAAAGGAGATTTGCTGTTATTTAATAGTAGAGGTAATAGTTAAAATATAGAACAACACACGGGTTGTCTGGAAAACAAGGCAGTCAGTGCGGATTGCGGTAGATGATCAGGGATCATTTACATTGATAAAAGTATATTGTGTTACGGTGGATCCTTTGCATTGCGTACACGTGTCGCTAACAAAGACTAGCGTACGCAATCCAAAAGGCAGACGCATGCAGCGTACATTACGCAACGTAGCGTCCGGTTACGCCCACGTAGCTCAAGTTGTGATAAAGTGAAGTAACGCAAAGGCGATAATTAACGCACAGCGGTAGATAACGCGACGCGGTAAATAACGCAAATCTATTTTTGGAAAATCTGAAATTTAGTTTAACAGATCCTGCTCCTAATTGGTAACACTCTTGGCCTGAAGACAATTTCTGCGCAGAAATAGACATAGAAACAAAGTGTACATGTGTTGAGTGAGTGTGTTTATACAATTTAAAAGGTGGAACCACAAGGAAAGCCGAGTACTCGTCAAGGGACATACGTGTAAGTGACATATACGGTGGCTAGGGAGGCATCCCTGGTTAAAAATAATATTTGAGCATTAGAGTATAGCGGACCATAAGGTAACAGACCAGGAGGTCATAAGGTAACAAGACCAGGAGGTCATAAGGTAAAAGGTCCGCTATAAAAGTCCAGTGGCACAACGCCTGGGGTGTTGGTGCAGAACCCATATAGGCCATAAGCTCTGGCTGAAGGAATCACAGCCGGAAACATAGATTCCATTGATCTTTCAGTACATGACAAATAGTGCTCGTGTACTGAACGATTGGACCGCACGTAATTGTGTGCAGTAGTTAGTAATCTGACCTCATACCATTAGAGTAAAGGGGTCACAAACGCTATTTGTACACTCTGACGTGATTTGTGTAATTTTTTTATTTTTTGGAAGGGAAGTTCGCTGGTCACTCAGGAACTATCTAACAACCCCAACGTTTACTGGAAAGAGTAAGTGTCCTGCGGGTAACCCTCATATGTTCCAGTAAACTGAAGGTTCCATAGGGGCCCTGTATCGAGTACGCCAGCACCATATCGGTGTGATCAGGTCGTATTGGTCGAGGTGGGCGAGTGAGTGGGGTACTCGGTAAACCGCCACCGCCGGCCTACTGTGGAGTAATTTGGTTGTCTGTAAAGGCTTGCTGAAAACCTTGATACAGAAAATCCAAGGAGGACTAAGCAACACCTACAGACTATGGGGGCCAGTTGCTCAGGTAGGGGGCGATCAACCCAGGTTCAGGTTGATTCTGTGAACCGACCAGTTGGGTCGGCACGATATGTAATGTGTGAAAAATACGGTAGTCACACAGAGGTTTTATGTGATGAATGGGAGAGAATGACTGTACAAGACAGGGACAAGTTCCCAAGAATAGGTAGCTTCAGTCCAGAGGTGTTACAAAATTTAAGGAGGAGGATATGTCTCGTAAAATCATCAAAGAGACGAATTCAGCATCATGATTACTTACAGTTATGGCACCAGGAAGGTGAGATACAGAGAGGTTTGGCTCTGGCGGCAGGATCTGGGGCAGTCAGGAAGTTGATTGCCACAGCTCCTCCTCCACCATACATTGCAGGAGAGAAGTTGATTGCGGAGAGAAACGCACTGGGTTGTAAAACACAAACTCTTAGTAACAATGTAAATGTTAATGATGTCAACCAAATAACTCATGCAAGTATTAACCCGTGCAAGTTGTACCCTGTTTTGAACCTTCCTCAGGAGTGTGAACAAGAAGACGATTCGGCAACAATTTCAGCGCTCTCTCTAGCGGCCACCATATCAGAAACCACAATAGGAACTGCACCACCCACGAGATTAGTGAAGGCCCCTAGCGGAGGGATAGGTGAGGTCGTGTCAACGGGTAAGTACGGCACCATGCATTACACGGAAACAATTGTACCACAAGCTGTAGAATCTACACAGAATGAAGTTGTAAGAGTTAATCCAGTTAAGGTAATAGTAGTTCCCAATGGGAAAACAGATGCATCAGGAGCCACACCCGTCAGGAACATTGCCATGTATTGCCCGTTAACTAGAATGGAATTAAGGACCATAGTGTCTGAATTCCCAGACCCCAGAAAGGATTTAGTGGCAAGCCAAAAATACATCAGGGATCTAGGAAACACTTTAGAGCCCAATAATAAGGATTGGCAGATAGTGCTAAGAGCTTGCTTACCTCCCAGTGTCGACTCAGTTAAATTCTTGGCTGATTGTGGACTAGATAAAGAGGTACCGCTTACAGATGTGTACGACCAGGATAATGTAAAAAGGATAAATTTGCAGCTAAAAGAATATTTCCCAGCCGTTGCTAAATGGAATAAACTATTCTCCATTAAACAAAAGGAGTCCGAAACGGCAGCAGAATATTTCCACCGGGCACTATCAGAAATGGCAAAATACACTGGTATAGAAGACATAAAGACAAACCCAAACCATCGAGAAGTAGCAGTATCTGTACTGATGGATGGTTTGAAAGAAACATTGAAGGCTAGGGTACAGACCACACAACCATGTTGGCGAGGTCTGTCAGTGTCCACTTTGAGAGAGGCTGCTGTTGATCACGACAAAAACATCACTAGACACAGGGAGTCGCAAAGTGATAAGTTGATGTCCGTAAGTATACAGGCGCTGACCACAAGGCAGCCTGCGTATGTACCACCGAATCCTGTGGGTAAGGCAAGTGGAATAACATGTTTTTCTTGTAACAGACCGGGACACTTTGCACCAGAATGTAGATCAAAGAATGTACAAAGATCTTTTCAACCCCCTAGACAACAACACAACACACGACATTGGGAGCAGGGTCCACAGAGGCGGAGTTTTGAGCCACATACAGGGGATACAAAAAGATACCCCCCGAACAGAGATTGGCATGCCTCTGGTAGTTCCCAACTAAACCCCGCACAAGTAGTTGCTGCCAATGGGATTCAGGGAGGTCAGCATACCCAATAGGGGTGTGGCCATACCTGTAATCTGCAACCAGTTAAATTGATTGCCAGTCTTGGAAGCGAACCAGAGATTGCAATCAATGTAGCCGGTAAAACTTTAAACTTTCTTGTAGACACAGGGGCGGCCAAGTCAGTGATAAATTCGACAGTGGGCATGAGAACCACTGGTAGGACAATTCCAGCCATGGGAGTAACAGGAGTAGTCCAGCACTACCCTGTTAGCAAACCAGCCAAGATTACAATAGGGCCTTTGCATACCAAGCATTCCTTTTTGCTGGCTGCATCGGCACCAACCAATCTCCTGGGAAGAGACTTACTATGTAAAATGGGTTGCGTCATTTATTGTACTTCTGAAGGTGTATTCTTGGACATCCCTGAGAATCACGCTCAGGAAGTACGAGACATGTTAGACTCCCCATCAAAATTAATGTCACACACCGTTATAACAAATAGGAACCCATCCCAGGTAGAAGAGATGACATCTCAGATACCAGAGTCACTTTGGACAAAAGATGGACAGGACACTGGATTAATGGCAAACGTAGCTCCAGTAGTAGTACAAGTAAAAGATGGTAGGATAGCTCCAAAAATCCCACAGTATCCTCTGAAGCCAGAGGTGGAGTTAGGAGTTTTTCCCGTAATAGAGCGCTTGCTACAACAGGGCATTCTAGTAAGAACGTCCAGCACAGCAAATAGTCCCATCTTCCCTGTTAAAAAGAGTGGGGGGAGGGGTTATAGGCTAGTGCAGGATCTAAGGGGGATTAACAAAATAGTTGAGAGTCAGTTCCCCGTAGTGCCTAATCCAGCTGTCATCCTAATGCAAATTCCTCCCACTGCCAAATTTTTCACTGTTATTGACCTCTGCTCCGCTTTCTTTTCGGTACCTCTGCACCCTGACAGCCAATATTTGTTTGCATTCACATACAGAGGAGTCCAATACACGTGGACTCGATTACCCCAAGGTTTCATAGATAGTCCAAGTATATTTTCTCAGGCTTTGCATGATTGTTTACAGTCTTTCCAACCAGAGAGTGGATCAGTATTGATACAGTATGTGGATGATTTACTGCTGTGTTCAGATTCACTGGAAGCTTCCCTGAAGGATACGAAACAGCTCCTGTTTCATCTTTCAGACACAGGTCACAAGGTTTCCAAAGACAAGTTGCAATTATGCCAGACTAAGGTAAAATATTTGGGACACTGTCTAACACAAGGACTGAGACACCTGACCGCTGATAGAATCCAAGCCATTAGAGACATGACACTGCCACAAACCCAGCAACAGATCAGGACGTTTTTAGGAATGTGTGGGTATTGCCGTAATTGGATCCCAGGGTTTTCCATATTGGCGCTACCTTTGCAGGAAATGGTCTCCTCAAACAAACCTGATCGGATTTCGCATACAGACGAATCTGAAACAGCATTTGAGAGACTCAAACAGTGTCTAACGCAGGCACCGGCACTAGGTATGCCAGACTATGGGAAACCCTTTGAACTATACGGAACAGAAAGTGCTGGGTGCGCAGCAGGGGTACTAACACAAAAACACGGTGATGCCAGCAGACCAGTTGCATACTACAGCGCTCAGCTAGACACGGTAGCGCGATCCCTCCCCACATGCTTGCGTAGCGTTGCGGCGATAGCATTGCTAGTGACGAAAAGCGAAGATGTCGTGCTAGGCCACAACCTCACAATCCATACACCACATGCAGTATCGGCCTTATTGAATTCTGCCCAAACCAGACACGTCTCATCAGCCAGGTTTACGAGATGGGAATTAGCACTAATGGCCCCCGTAAACATCACCATAAGGAGATGCAGTGCATTAAACCCTGCAACATTTCTCCCAGGTGTGCCTGGACAGGCACAAAGGGTGGGAGGTGAGAGTGATGGGGAAGGAGGATTTAATGCAAAGGAAGATACACATGATTGTATGGAATATTTGACCCAAAATTTCACCGCAAGGCCTGACATCAGTGACAATCCACTGGAAGATGCGGAACTCACGTTCTACACGGATGGTAGTTGTCACAGACAGTCAGACTCGGGAGACTTGTGTACTGGATACGCAGTCGTAGATGACCAAGACACCATAGAAGCGGAACCGCTAGGCCCACCTCACTCAGCCCAGGTTGCTGAACTGGTCGCCCTAACCAGAGCATGTGAATTGGCTAAGGGTAAGTCTGCCAATATCTACACCGATTCTAGATACGCGTTCGGGGTAGTCCATGATTTCGGAGCCCTATGGCGGCTCAGAAATTTCATGACGGCAGCTGGCACACCGATAGCGCATGCAGCTCATATAAAAAGGCTTCTAACAGCGATACAGGAACCCGACAGAGTGGCTGTTATCAAATGTAAAGCACATACATATAGCCAAGACCCAGTATCCCTTGGTAACAGCCGAGCAGACGAAGCTGCAAAGCTTGCAGCTGCTACCCCCATACAGACAGACGCCACACAGTTGATGGTATTTAATACCATCAACACACAAAAGTTGTGTGAAATGCAGAATTTGTGTTCCACTCAGGAGAGAGCAGTCTGGAAGGCAAAGGGATATGGCCAGGAGTCCTCAGGGCTCTGGACGGATGGACATGGTAAACCAGTGGCCCCCAGGGCATACCTTCCATGTCTGGCTGAAGCAGCTCACGGGCTGACTCATCTAGGCAGGGAGGGGATGTGCAAATTGGTAAGAGCATACTGGTGCGCCCCAGGATTCTCCTCTCATGCTAGTAAAAGAGCAATGTCATGCCTTACCTGTCTGAGAAAGAATATTGGAAAGGCAATACCTACAGAACCCTCCCATATCCCACCTGCCGGCGGCCCTTTCCAAGTAATACAAATTGACTTCATTCAATTGCCCCCATGTAGAAATTTAAAGTATGTACTTGTTTGTATAGATGTTTTCTCGAATTGGGTCGAAGCTTTTCCAGCAGCTACAAATACCGCTATGTTTACAGCTAAGAAAATTGTGCAGGAATTTGTATGTAGATATGGTATCCCTAGAATCATTGAAAGTGATAGGGGTACCCATTTTACAGGTGATGTCTTTCAAGGAATGTGTAAGTTGATGGGAATTGATAGCAAGCTGCACACTCCATACCGTCCACAGGCGAGCGCGAAGGTCGAAAGAGTGAACAGCACTATTAAAAATAAATTGAGTAAAGTAATGGCAGAGACAGGATTGACGTGGCCAGAAGCTTTACCCATTGTTTTGTATAGCATCAGAACCACTCCCAGGTCCCCTCTTAATCTGTCTCCTTTTGAAATTCTGTTTGGTCGACAACCGCATGTCATGATTAACCCTCAGGATGATTTGAAATGTAACAATGAAGTAACTGTAAAATACTTGATTAACATGAGTAAGCAGTTGAGGAATCAAAATGATAATCTGAAGTTGGTGATTCCTGATTTACCAGATAGTAATTGTCATGACATTGAACCTGGGGATTATGTAATGATACGAAATTTTCTACGCTCAGGTTGTCTTATTGACAGATGGGAAGGACCATACCAGGTCTTATTGACTAGCACCACAGCATTGAAGGTTGCTGAGAGAGAGACTTGGGTCCATTCATCCCACTGCAAAAAGGTTGCTGATCCAGAGAAGTCCCGTGATAAGGAACGGACGGTAGAGGTTGTATCACTGGAGTGTCTGTTCCAGGAGGACTGAGGCGGCACCTGAGCCTTGAAGATCGAAAGCAGCTGTCGACTCCCCTCTCCCTTTTATTGTTTTTCTCCACTTCCCATCCCCTCTCCCTTAAAATTTCTTTTTCCCCCTTCTCATTCTTCTCCATTTCCTCCTCAAAGATGGACTTGCCCCAAGAGACTGTGATCCGGATTTTGATGTTAACCATGATGTTGACCAGAGCAGTCTGTTCCGGCGAGAGTACCATAGAGGTCGAGAGAGGTTCTGGAATGGGTTCCGATTATGATGATGGAGGCATAGTTTTCCAAGATCAACCAAACCAACAAGCAAAGGCGAGTATCAGAAAACGATCCGATAGAAGAAATTGTGATGGATTGTTAGCTGAAGAAAATTGTATCTGTAGGCTCTGTGATAATCTGGTTGAAGATGGATGCATAAAGAAATGCCAATCTAGTTTTAATATCCATATGGACCGGCATCCATTGAGTGACTATCACTCTCTAGTGGGTAACGTATTAAACAAGACCGATTGTTGGGTATGTTCTCAAGTACCTCAGGGTCACAGCAAATCAGGGCTAGTACCATTTCCTTTAACGTTAGGGGAGGTACTTGAGCTAAGTGGTGGGAGACCGGTGGACCGGAGGTTTAACATCTCCAGCCCTCCTAGTTTGAAGCTCCACCAATACCATGTGGATAGGTCCCTCATATGTTTTAACATCTCCAATCCTAGAAAACCGGGAAATTGGGAAGTGTCATGGAGCAACCTTACCATGACCTTTTCACACAGAGCAGATAGAATGCCTACAGATACCGAGCTCGTACGCCACATAGCCAGTAGAGGAAAATCTTTTCGGTATCGATATACCTTAGGAAATAGGATTACTAGAGTTGGAGAGGTATCACCAGGATACTGTGCACATATCGTACAAACCGATACGTGCATTAAGCAGATGGAAGAATTAGGGTCAGGAGATTTCACCTGGAAGGTTTGTAACATGGTCATGTCCTTCTCCGTCCCTTATGTTCTCCCCGATGATGCATATTTCATATGCGGGAGAAAGGCGTACAAGTGGCTTGCCCCAAACTCTGAAGGATTGTGTTATATTGGAAAAGTATTGCCTGAAGTGATGACTTTTACACATGACAAAATGAAGGACATACACCGTGGTGCCCAAGCTCCTTATACTCACACTCATTACGAGCACCTTGTTAAAAGACAACTGTCAGAAAGGTTAGAGCATCCGGCCTCTGATCTTATTCATGAATCCACCGGGATTCAGGTTCTGGTAGCGTTAGATTTCACTCGTACCGCTCGAGGAGTGATGAATTATAAATACATTTCCGCACTCGCCAATTTGTTAGATAATATCACTGAAATGTATGATGACACGTTTAGATACACTGGAAGAGAACTCCAAGCTTACAAAACAGAACTAGTTCAGCATAGGATGGTTCTTAATTACCTTACAGCAGTAACAGGCGGATATTGTGTTACATTGGCAACACAGTACGGCATAAAGTGTTGCACGTATATCACAAATAGCACCGAGGATCCGGTAGAGGTCATAGACCAAAAGATGGATGATATTCTCCAATTAAAGTGGGAATTTCGTCGGAAACACAATCTCACCCTTGCTGCTGTAGGTAATGAGCTGACTGGTTGGGTGTCATGGTTGAACCCGCGAAATTGGTTCTCCGGTTTGGGAGACTGGGCTCAAGGAGTCATCATGGATGTTGGAAAGTTTCTCCTATGTATCTTAGGTGTCGTTATATCGATTGGATTGATATTTAGATGCGGGCAGGCTTTGATGAGGTGCAAACAAAGTACAAGAGTGATGAGCTTGAGGAGTGAGGAAACTGTAATTAACCTGGATTTGATTTATGACCCAATGATAGAAACCAGAATGTGATGAAAATGTGATTATGCGGTCCGTTTCTTTCACCTGTTTTTCTGCTTTTCTCCAAGATACAAAGACCCCTTGGACGAGGAAGTTGACGAGACGGTATACAGACTAGACAACGGACCAGACCAAAGATGAAGCTTTTGACCACTTGACAAATGGACACTTGATGAACTTTGCCATGGATCCCCAGTTTCCCTAGTACTTTTAAACTCACGCTAGCCCAACATTTTTTGTAAATCTGATGGCTTAGACAAAGCTATTTGCTCATGCCTAAGGAGCAATACAGCGCAAAGAAGACGACTCTCAACAGATACCGAAAACAACTTCGACGACAGATGTACATTTCCCTGACATAGAATATCATTGCATTTTCCATAAGTGTTCTTTATCTTCATCTCTACAACCCTCAGGTAATGACACACATAGTCGATAGGGAATACAGGCACAGATATCAGCAACCACATACCTCCCCCATTCATGTATCATCAACTAAAATGTGCATCCCCATTTTGTTGCAACCACAGCCGAAATGAGCTCGGTAGAGTTTGACAGCCCATCCACAGACCCTTAGTACGGGATAAGAAGGAATTCAAATGTATACTTCGCAATACCTCGAAGCTTGATTTACCACACGTACGGCACGATGATACATGACCCCCCAAACATGGACTCATACACACATGCTTCTACTTTCTCACTAGGTCATACCCTTTTCACACCTACTCCTCTCTTCTTCCTTACCCCACCATGGAAATCAATTAACCCCTGACTTACATTTTTCTCCTTAAATGTTTTGTGGCAGTTATTATTGACTGCCAAAGGGTGGACTGTCAAAGTCAGAAAAATGTCTCAATGCACACTGCCATATTTGCACCGCACACTGGTCCGTGCTGCGCGTGCGTACGCTCTCCCGTGGAAGCGCATACCCGCAATAGCGTGCACTCGCACGCGCGGTATGCGTATTTACGGTAGAGTTTATGTGATCGTAGCGTGCGACTCATTAGTTACAAATGTTCACAATTAATGTAGTTTATAGATCATGGTCCCTTTGGTAGTTTCTGATAGTTTAGTTAATATAGAAGGTCCCTGAGCTGAGGAATCCCTCTTTGCATCGTACGAAGGGTCTAACAGGAATCATACAGCAGTGTTTGGTACCCATCGGAAGAGTATTTAATTAGCAATATTCCGGTGTTGGTTTGGAGCGTATTAATCGCTCGTGCGAATAGTTATGGACATAAGAAGTTTATGTCCATTTCTATGATTTACACATACTCAGGTATGCGGCGGGAAACCCAGTTTCCCACCCACCTGAGCTGTTGGAAATCGTCACAGCCCACCTGTATGAATCACCCTATGACCTTTTGCTATGATGCAGGGCCGAATTCCTTCGGCCAATGAACAATGGGATTGTAGGGACTATGAGATTGCATTGTGTGTGGGGCATAAATAGGCAGGCCGACCATATCCAAAGTCACTCTCTCATCAACGGTTATCTGCTGATAATCGGGAGCTGGATATCGAGGCGCAGGCGATCATACCCTTTGTGCGTAAGTTTCTCTCCATAATCATTGTCTTTCTGTGAGCCAATATCTCTCTCTCTCTCCATCTCTCTCTCTCTCTATCTCTCATAGTATTATAGTATTGTATTGTATTGCAGTTAGGTCAGTGTAGTATTGTCTTTTTGTATTTATAGTTTAGTTCTGTGGTTAGGAAGTCTCTGTTATATTGGAGTGTATCATATGTACTGTTATCCCCTTTTACAAGTATATTAGACATAATACAGTTAATAGGCCTTGGAACCTAAACCAGTATCTGTGTATTTTCTACAGTGTTAAGTGTTCACTTGAGCGTCGGTAACGCTCAAGCAGCTTTGTAGGTAGTCAGGTTACACAAGGTTGCATTTACACCCTGTACTCACATTAAGGTATTCAGTGTATTTCATTGGTATAAGGTTGTAACATAAAGGTATAGTGTTGTAAGCGTCTGCATCGCTGGTGACCTCCTCGTGGTCTCGAGCGTACGCTACGCTACAGCGAATCATTTCCCCTAGACATAACCAATAACGTGTCCTGTGATCACTGGGCCGTGAGCGAACGTGACGCTTGAGCGTCTCGCCTACGGCTGAGCGATTGCTACGCAGATAGCGTACCATTACGGTACTTCTTAAGTAAATAGCGTACAGTGTTCTTAGCTTCATAAAGGGTTGTTTATACGACAAAGGAATTTAGCATTGTCAGCATGTATGTAGGAGTACGGACAGAGTGGATGCAGTGGGGCTGCATGACTAACAGCTGAGGCTGTCACTTCAGTGAGGTGGATGGGGCATCTTATTCCCAGCTGGTACAGCACACTATTTGTAAGAGGTAGGGCTGCTGGCTGACAGCTTAGCAGCTCTGTACAGTGGCAGCAGTCTGCAAATGATGGGAAAAAACATCTGGCCCATGTCTACTATTGATGGCGGGGATCTAACTGGCTCTCCACCTTTCATTGTAAAACTAGTTAACGTCAGGTATAGACCATCAATTATTCCTGAACATCAATGGTTGATTGCCAATCCTAGACCAGACCCTGGGAGACCACAGCCACCACCGGATCCACATTTGTCACCCACCAGCAGATCTACTTTCTCCTGGAGAGCCACCACTCCATGGCTTCCCACAACCAAGCTGGAACTCTCCAGGTCTCCTTCATCCCCAGCTTGGATCTCCTCTGCATCAACATTCCGACCGGTCTCAGACAGCTCCATGGAAGCAGCATTTGGGATAAGTTTTTACTCTTTATTTGCTGCAGCTCCAGTATAGTTCCTGTGATTTCCTCCAGGTCATCCCAGCTGCACCAGCTCCTCATTCCATGTAACTCTCTCCCAGCTGCACCAGCTCCTCATTCCATGTAACTCTCTCCCAGCTGCACCAGCTCCTCATTCCATGTAACTCTCTCCCAGCTGCACAAGCTCCTCATTCCATGTAACTCTCTCCCAGCTGCACCAGCTCCTCAGTTCATGTAACTCTCTCCCAGCTGCACCAGCTCCTCATTCCATGTAACTCTCCCAGCTGCACCAGCTCCTCAGTTCATGTAAGTCTTTCCCAGCTGCACCAGCTCCTCATTCCATGTAACTCCCAGCTGCACCAGCTCCTCATTCCATGTAACTCCCAGCTGCACCAGCTCCTCATTCCATGTAACTCTCTCCCATCTGCACCAGCTCCTCAGTTCATGTAACTCTCTCCCAGCTGCACCAGCTCCTCATTCCATGTAACTCTCTCCCAGCTGCACCAGCTCCTCATTCCATGTAACTCTCTCCCAGCTGCACCAGCTCCTCATTCCATGTAACTCTCACCCAGCTGCACCAGCTCCTCATTCCATGTAACTCCCAGCTGTACCAGCTCCTCATTCCATGTAACTCTCTCCCAGCTGCACCAGCTCCTCATTCCATGTAACTCTCTCCCAGCTGCACCAGCTCCTCATTCCATGTAACTCTCTCCCATCTGCACCAGCTCCTTATTCCATGTAACTCTCTCCCATCTGCACCAGCTCCTCATTCCATGTAACTCTCAGCTGCACCAGCTCCTCATTCCATGTAACTCTCTCCCAGCTGCACCAGCTCCTCATTACATGTAACTCTCTCCCAGCTGCTGCACCAGCTCCTCATTCCATGTAACTCTCTCCCATCTGCACCATCTCCTCATTCCATGTAACTCTCTCCCAGCTGCACCAGCTCCTCATTCCATGTAACTCTCTTCCAGCTGCACCAGCTCCTCATTCCATGTAACTCTCTCCCAGCTGCACCAGCTCCTCATTCCATGTAACTCTCTCCCAGCTGCACCAGCTCCTCATTCCATGTAACTCTCTCCCAGCTGCACCAGCTCCTCATTCCATGTAACTCTCTCCCAGCTGCACCAGCTCCTCATTCCATGTATTTCTCTCCCAGCTGCACAAGCTCCTCATTCCATGTAACTCTCTCCCAGCTGCACCAGCTCCTCAGTTCATGTAACTCTCTCCCAGCTGCACCAGCTCCTCATTCCATGTAACTCTCCCAGCTGCACCAGCTCCTCAGTTCATGTAAGTCTTTCCCAGCTGCACCAGCTCCTCATTCCATGTAACTCCCAGCTGCACCAGCTCCTCATTCCATGTAACTCCCAGCTGCACCAGCTCCTCATTCCATGTAACTCTCTCCCATCTGCACCAGCTCCTCAGTTCATGTAACTCTCTCCCAGCTGCACCAGCTCCTCATTCCATGTAACTCTCTCCCAGCTGCACCAGCTCCTCATTCCATGTAACTCTCTCCCAGCTGCACCAGCTCCTCATTCCATGTAACTCTCACCCAGCTGCACCAGCTCCTCATTCCATGTAACTCCCAGCTGTACCAGCTCCTCATTCCATGTAACTCTCTCCCAGCTGCACCAGCTCCTCATTCCATGTAACTCTCTCCCAGCTGCACCAGCTCCTCATTCCATGTAACTCTCTCCCATCTGCACCAGCTCCTTATTCCATGTAACTCTCTCCCATCTGCACCAGCTCCTCATTCCATGTAACTCTCAGCTGCACCAGCTCCTCATTCCATGTAACTCTCTCCCAGCTGCACCAGCTCCTCATTACATGTAACTCTCTCCCAGCTGCACCAGCTCCTCATTCCATGTAACTCTCTCCCATCTGCACCAGCTCCTCATTCCATGTAACTCTCTCCCAGCTGCACCAGCTCCTCATTCCATGTAACTCCCAGCTGTACAAGCTCCTCATTCCATGTAACTCTCTCCCAGCTGCACCAGCTCCTCATTACATGTAACTCCCAGCTGCACCAGCTCCTCAGTTCATGTAACTCTCTCCCAGCTGCACCAGCTCCTCAGTTCATGTAACTCTCTCCCAGCTGCACCAGCTCCTCAGTTCATGTAACTCTCTCCCAGCTGCACCAGCTCCTCATTCCATGTAACTCTCTCCCAGCTGCACCAGCTCCTTATTCCATGTAACTCTCTCCCAGCTGCACCAGCTCCTCAGTTCATGTAACTCTCTCCCAGCTGCACCAGCTCCTCATTTCATGTAACTCTCTCCCAGCTGTACCAGCTCCTCATTACATGTAACTCCCAGCTGCACCAGCTCCTCAGTTCATGTAACTCTCTCCCAGCTGCACCAGCTCCTCATTCCATGTAACTCTCTCCCAGCTGCACCAGCTCCTCATTCCATGTAACTCCCAGCTGCACCAGCTCCTCATTCCATGTAACTCTCTCCCAGCTGCACCAGCTCCTCATTTCATGTAACTCTTTCCCAGCTGCACCAGCTCCTCATTCCATGTAACTCTCCCAGCTGCACTAGCTCCTCATTCCATGTAACTCTCTCCCAGCTGCACCAGCTCCTCAGTTCATGTAACTCTCTCCCAGCTGCATCAGCTCCTCAGTTCATGTAACTCTCTCCCAGCTGCACCAGCTCCTCATTTCATGTAACTCTCTCCCAGCTGCACCAGCTCCTCATTCCATGTAACTCTCTCCCAGCTGCACCAGCGCCTCAGTTCATGTAACTCTCTCCCAGCTGCACCAGCGCCTCAGTTCATGTAACTCTCTCCCAGCTGCACCAGCTCCTCAGTTCATGTAACTCTCTCCCAGCTGCACCAGCTCCTCATTTCATGTAACTCTCTCCCAGCTGCACCAGCTCCTCATTCCATGTAACTCTCTCCCAGCTGCACCAGCGCCTCAGTTCATGTAACTCTCTCCCAGCTGCACCAGCTCCTCATTCCATGTAACTCTCCCAGCTGCACTAGCTCCTCATTCCATGTAACTCTCTCCCAGCTGCACTAGCTCCTCATTTCATGTAACTCTCCCAGCTGCACCAGCTCCTCATTCCATGTAACTCTCTCCCAGCTGCACCAGCTCCTCATTCCATGTAACTCTCTCCCAGCTACACCAGCTCCTCATTTCATGTAACTCTCTCGCAGCTGCACCAGCTCCTCATTCCATGTAACTCTCCCAGCTGCACTAGCTCCTCAGTTCATGTAACTCTCTCCCAGCTGTACCAGCTCCTCATTACATGTAACTCTCTCCCAGCTGCACCAGCTCCTCATTCCATGTAACTCTCTCCCAGCTGCACCAGCTCCTCAGTTCATGTAACTCTCTCCCAGCTGCACCAGCTCCTCATTCCATGTAACTCTCTCCCAGCTGCACCAGCTCCTCATTCCATGTAACTCTCTTCCAGCTGCACCAGCTCCTCATTTCATGGAAACTCCCAGTTGCAAATCTTTTTTCTTCATTCTGCATCTCCTCTATACTCCGCTGTTCAGTAACCTGGTCACCCTCCAAGGTTTCTTTGGGCATCTCAGAGTGGTTTTTAAAGACTATCTTCTGACTCCATGCCAGGGCTTGATAATCTAATTAATCATCAAAGAACCTTATGTCCACCGTATTTCCAGGTATTATAACCATGCCACGTTTCCAATAAATCCTTTCTCAAAGTGTCTTTCAATGGTCACTGATGGATCATCACAGCAGGATGAGGTCAGATCACGCAATGTATCCTGGTGGGATATGCGCGTTCTGGGTTAGGTCACTTTCATCTGCAGTCACCTGGCACCATTCAATACAGAACACATCATATGTGATTACCAAAATAAAATTTGCTTGGTGGTAATGTAACGTCATATGTAAACCCAAAACACTATTGTCACTTCATTCATACACTGTTCTGGGCACTTGGCTAGGGACTCCCCGGTCGGCGAGCGGGTGGTCTCCCCTGGTCCACCTGTCCCTCCCTCCCTTGCTCTCCTGCTTAATAGTTGGAGGGGGGATTCTTTTTTAAGGGGGTGTGTGTTATGTTCTTGCCCCAGGCACAACAGTGGCAGATTGGGATACTGCTTAACCCCACTGCCAGCCCATGCATTTTTCCCATACTGTTTATTTATATTATGTCCCAGAGGATGCTGGGGTCCATATTAGTACCATGGGGGTATAGACGGGTCCACCAGGAGCGATGGGCACTTTAAGAGTTTAACAGTGTGGGCTGGCTCCGCCCTCTATGCCCCTCCTACCAGACTCAGTTTAGAAAATGTGCCCGAAGGAGCCGGTCACAGCTAGGGGAGCTCTACAGAGCGTTCTTAGAAAAAGTTTATTTTAGAGTTTTTATTTTACAGGGAGGCTGCTGGCAACAGCCTCCCTGCATCGAGGGAATGAGGGGGAGAGCAGTGTCTGCCCTGCGGGGTCTGAGCCACTGTCTCCGCTGACTGGACACTGAGCTCCAGAGGGGACAGATCACTCCCCACTGCAGGGGAACGTCACCCCAGCAGCATGCCGCCACCCCCTTGCAGAGCTGAAGTGTGGCGAGTGAGTCCCCGCCCCCCCCCCAACAAGTGGGGGGTCGGTGTGAAGATGGCGGCTATAGGGTAGGAGTGCAGTATTAACCGCTCCCGGACAGCTCAGCGGTACCTAGGTGTGATGCTGTGAGGGGCGCCCTGAGCCGGCGCCTGACCCTACACTGACCATTCCAGCCTGTCGGGGTCTGTGGATCTCAGCCAGCACACACAAACTCAGGCCAGTATAATCTATGAAGAGCGGGAAGACAGCGCCATTAAGCAGGTGGAGCTTCTCAGAGCGGACCCAGCAGCGTTTCAGCGCCATTTTCCTGCTTGCAAGTGGAAGATCAGTCCCTCCAGTGCAACTCCAGCTATCTGTACGGTACCAGGGGGTTGTAGAAGGGAGGGGAGGCTGTGTAAGACTGTGTCACCTATTAAGGGACACAGCCGGCGTTGGTTTAGGGTCTCCCTGTACCTATAATAGCGCTGTGTGTGGGTTGGCTCCAATCTCTGTGTCTCTCTGCCATTCTTGGGGGGGAAACTCTGTCTGCCCTGTATCCTGTGTGTATGTGGGGTGTATTAGCAAACATGTCTACTGACTCTGTTTCATATGCTGCAGAGGATTCATCTTCTCAGGAAGATCCCATCCCATGTAATCAGGATTGCACTGTTGTAGCGCAGATCCCAGCTAGAGAACTGGAATGGTTAGCCTCTCTTAGGGGGACTAGTTCTTAGATTTCTGAGAGGGTTACAAGAACTGAGCATGTCACTCAGGTACTGCAATCCTCTATGGTTGTATGGTCTGATACTGCTCTCTCAGGGTCCCCTGTGGTACATTCTCACATGCTCTTGCCCAAATTTTGCAGGATGACACGGATACCGACTCTGATACAGCAGACGGTGATGGGCCGAGGGGGACGGCGTCACACCTGAACAGGTTGAGGAGGCCTTTTTCACGGACAGTAAGAAGGCCTCACTCACCTTCCCAGCATCTAAGTAATTAAATGTTATATTTGAAAAAGCCTGGGAAAACCCTGAAAAAAATTCCAGATCCCTAAAAGGGTTCTCATGGTTTTCCCTTCCCGGAAGATGATAGAAAAAAATGGGAGTCTCTGCCTATGTTGACAGCTCGGTCTCCAGGCTGTCAAAACATGTAGTTTTACCAGTCCTGGGATCTACCGTGTTGAAGGACCCGGCAGATCGCAAGGTGGATGTTACGCTCAAATCCGTATACACAGCTTCAGGGGCTATACTGCGGCCTACTATTGCCTGTGCATGGATTTCCAAGTGGTCAATCACTCTGCAAGAGGACTTGACTACGATGGATAGAGGTGACGTTGATTTGTTTTTACGTAACATACAGGATTCTGCGGGGTTCCTGGTAGAATCCATAAAGGATCTGGGTTCCATGGCTGTGGTGATCTCCTCCATGTCCATCTCGGCTCGCAGGGGTCTCTGGCTGTGCCAATGGTCTGCGAACGCGGAATCCAGGAAAAGTGTGGAGGGCCTACCCTGCACAGGTCAGGCTCTATTTGAGGAGGCACTGGATGCGTGGATTGCCACGGCTACCGTGGTTAAGTCTCCTTTTCTCTCCTCAGCTACACCGGCTACTAAGAAGCCTTTTACGGCCGCCACGTCACAGCTCTTTCGGCCCGCAAGCCCTACAAAGAACAAGCCTTCTCACACTTTCAGATGTGGTCGTGCTAAAGCCAAAAAGCCTGCTCCTGCAGGTTCCCAAGTCCAGAAGCATGCTTCTGGTGCCCCCAAGTCCTCCACATGACGGTGGACCGTACAGCCTGGAGGAAGGTCAGGTGGGAGCAAGACTCTGGCAATTCAGCCACGTCTGGCCTGGACCCTTGGATAAAAGATAGCGTGTCCAGGGGGTACATGCTAGAGTTTCAAACTCTCCCGCCTCACCTTTTTTTCAAATCAGGCTTGCCAGCTTTGCCGGCAGACAGAGCAATTCTGGACGCTATCCGATAATTGATAGTGTCCGAGGTCATTGTTACAGTTCCGCCTCATCAGTGGAACAAAGGTTACTTTTCAAACCTTTTTTTTGGTACCGATGCCGAATGGTTCAGTAAGGCCAATTCTGAACTTAAAATCTTTGAACCCTTATCTCAGAGAGTTCAAATTCAAGATGGAGTCTCTGAGAGCTGTCATCTCAGGACTGATAGAGGGGAAGTTCCTGGTGTCCCTGGCCATCAAGCATGCATACCTCCACATTCCCATTTGGTCGCCGCATCAGGCATATCTCAGGTTTGCACTGTTAGACGATCACTATCAGTTTCAGGCACTGCCATTCGGTCTCTCCACGGCACAGAGGGTCTTCACCAAGGTGATGGCAGAGATGATGGTT
This sequence comes from Pseudophryne corroboree, assembly GCF_028390025.1. Classification (NCBI taxonomy): domain Eukaryota; kingdom Metazoa; phylum Chordata; class Amphibia; order Anura; family Myobatrachidae; genus Pseudophryne; species Pseudophryne corroboree. Next base: position 78,441 of record NW_026967544.1, read on the forward strand.
CTTCGCAAGCAAGGAGTGAACATAATTCCGTATCTGGACGATCTTCTGATCAAGGCATCGTCCAGGGAGAAGTTGTTAAGATCCATTGCTCTCACGACACATCTGGTCAAAGAGCACGGTTGGATCCTGAACCTTCCAAAGTCTCAATAAAGACTGCCCGGTTATCGGTTCATCAGTGCATCCACCTTCTGGGGAAGATGGTTGCCTCCTACGAGGCTCTGCAGTACAGAAGGTTTCATGCTCGATCCTTTCAGCTGGATATCTTGGACCAGTGGTCGGGATCTCACCTGCATAGGCACCAGAGGATACGTCTGTCACCGAAAGCCAGGATTTTGCTCCTCTGGTGGCTACAACTACCACACCTTCTAGAGGATCAAAGGTTCGGAGTTCAGGACTGGATTCTTCTAACCACGGATGCAAGTCTAAGAGGTTGGGGAGCAGTCGCTCAGGAGAAAACCTTCCAAGGAAGGTTGTCGGATCAAGCATCCCTTCCCCCAATAAACATCCTGGAACTAAGGGCCATATACAATGGCCTTCTTCATGCAGCACACCTTCTACAGGATTGGGCTGTTCAGTTGCAGTCGGACAATGTGGCCTACATAAACCGACATGGCGGAATTAAGAGCAGGGCTGCAGTGTCAGAGATGTCAAGAATCCTCCTCTGGGTGGAAAGACACACAGTGATGGTGTCGGCAACCTTCATTCCGGGAGTAGACAACTGGGAAGCAGACTTCCTCAGCAGACACGATCTCCATCCAGGAGAGTGGGGCCTCCATCCGGAGGTGTTCGAGGAGGTAACCGGTTGGTGGGGGGTTCCTCACATAGCCATGATGGCCTCCCACCTCAACAAGAAGCTGCGGAGGTACTGTTCCAGGTCGAGAGACCCGCAGGCAGTGGCGGTGGACACGCTGGTAACACCGTGGGTGTTCACGTCCGTGTAGGTGTTCCCTCCACTTCCTCTGATTCCAAAAGTTCTTCAACTTGTAAAAAGAACAAATGTTCTGTCAATCCTCATTGCTCCGGACTGGCCAAGGAGGACTTGGTACGCGGATCTGCTGGATCTTCTGCTGGAAGATCGAAGGCCCTTACCTCTTCGGGAGGATGTGCTGCTGCAGGGGCCGTTCGCTTATCAAGGCTTACCACGGCTATGTTTGACGGCATGGCGGTTGAGCACCATATCTTAGCTCAAAAGGGTATTCTGACCGAGGTTATTCCTACCCTGATCCAGGCTAGGAAGGGGGTAACGTCTTAACATTACCATCGAATTTGGAAAGAAATGTGTGTCTTGGAGTGAATCCAAGAAATTTCCTGCGGTGGAGTTTCAACTTGGACGTTTTATCCTTTTCCTGCAGGCGGGTATGGATATGGGCCTGAGATTGGGCTCCATCAAGGTCCTGATCTCAGTTTTGTCCATTTTATTCAATAAACAATTGGCTGTCATCCCTGAGGTTCAGACCTTTTTGAAAGGGGTTCTGCACATCCAGCCTCCCTTTGTGGCACCAACGGCACCCTGGGATCTTGATGTGGTATTACAGTTCCTGCAATCGGATTGGTTTGAGCCTCTATAGGAGGCTGAAATCAAATTTCTCACGTGGAGGGCAGTCACTTTGTTGGCCTCAGCTTCTGCTCCACGCGTGTCAGAATTGGGGGCTTTGTCCTGTAAAAGTCCCTATCTGGTCTTACATGAAGATAGGGTGGAACTCAGGAATCATCCGCAGTTCCTGCCTAAGGTTGTGTCAGCTTTTCATATCAACCAACCTATTGTGGTGCCAGTGGCTACTGACTCCTCATTTGATTCAAAGGCCTTGGATGTTGTGAGGACTTTTGAAGATTTATGTAAAGAGGATGGCTCGTCATAGAAAATCTGACTCTGTTTGTCCTCTATGATCCCAAGAAAATTGGGTGTCCTGCTTCTAAGCAGTCGATTTCATGCTGGATCTGGTTCACCATCCAGCATGCATATTCTACGGCAGGACAGCCGTATCCAAAATCTGTAGAGGCCTACTCTACTCGTAATGTGGGTTCTTCCTGGGTGTCTGCCTGGCGTGTCTCGGCTATACAGCTTTGCCGAGAAGCTACTTGGTCTGGGTCGAACACATTTTCTAAGTTTTACAAGTTCAATAATTTGGCCTCTGATGACTTAAGTTTGGTCAAGCAGTTTTGCAGGAGCCTCTGTGCTCTCCCTCCCATTCTGGGAGCTTTGATACATCCCCATGGTACTAATATGGACCCCAGCATCCTCTAGGACGAAAGAGAAAATAGGATTTTAATTACTTACTGATAAATCCTTTTCTCATAGTCTGTAGAGGATGCTGGGAGCCCGCCCAGTGCTTCGTTTTCCTGCATTGGTTATTTAGTTCAGTACTGCCTGGTTCCTAGGTAAGTTCTGCATTCTTTATTGTTTCAGTACTGTTTCAGCTGTTGCTGAGTTTTTTGGCATGTTGGACAGATTTGCCTGTTGGGTGAGCCTGGTATGAATCTCGCCACTATCTGTTTTTCCTTCTCTCGAAGTATGTCGTCTCCTCGGGCACAGTTTCTAGTCTGGTAGGAGGGGCATAGAGGGAGGAGCCAGCCCACACTCTCAAACTCTTAAAGTGCCAATGGCTCCTGGTGGACCTGTCTATACCCCATGGTATAAATATGGTCCCCAGCATCCTCTACGGACTACGAGAAAAGGATTTACCGATAGGTAATTAAAATCCTATATTTTGGGGTTAATTTTTTTTGTTCGACGTTTTATTTTTTGAAGGTAAGGTTCATTTTTGTTTTTTTATTTAGTTTTTTCCTCTTGGTGCTGCAGCAGCGGATGGGGATACTGGACAGTTGAGCAGTTCAGATGACAGCAGCGGGGAAGAAACATCTTGTCACGGGACACAGTCACTGGAAGAGGCAACGGCTTCCTCCATAGGGGGCAGCCTGAACCGACAGACGCATCACGGCATGTCAGTCCAGGTTCTTAACCGAAAAGGGGAAGGTTCCAGAACATATAGTAAGAAGAAAAACTGTGAGATGCCATACTCAAAAATTGCAAAGCATGTGGAAATTGTCCACCGCAGTGAGTCGGGGGTAGCAATGGCTCTAAGCTTTGAGAAAAATCGTGCAGCTGGACCTGATTCTCCACCGGGGGAACTTTGCACATAATATCGGTGTTTTCTGCGAAGGCAGCGGTGTCTTACTACCATGCAAGCAGCCGGATAAAGCAGCAGCTCCGCAAGATTTCATGCACTGGGCACACTGCCAAGGTCTGTTCTCCAGGCGACACCTGTGGTAACATGTGAAGAGGTGCCTGCTTCGCAACAGGGGAGGCCATCCCAAACCCGGTAGAGTCCAGTCCCTGTGCACTTACAACACCCCCGTTCCACCAGGTGTTGGCACCAGCCCGTGGAAGTTGTTGATCCAAATGAATTAAGATAATGTGGTACCCGGGATCAAGGAGGAACACTGCATCATGCAGTTTGGGCAGCACCTCTACAACCGACTGGGGTCTGATGTCAGCAAGCACGAGTACATCCGCGATAAGCTCCGGGAGGTGGGGTGGCTCCTGATGCATGTGATGAAGGTCACCCCATTGTGGAGCATGGAAGATTCCATTCACCCATACAACTTCTTAAATGTGGTGAATGCCGTCAGGAGCCTGGTTGGCTACAGTATTACCATCTTCAAGAAGGTACCCTGCAGCTGGCCAAGTTAAGCAAGCTCTTCATGACCCTCGTGCAAGGGAGAATGGTTGAATTCAGAGGTCGGAGTCTGGAGGAGATCTCCATTTATTTATTTATAAATTTATTAACAGTTTCTTATATAGCGCAGCAAATTCCGTTGCACTTTACAATTGGAAATAACAATGATATAACAAAACTGGGTAATAACAAACAGTCATAGAGGTAGGAAGGCCCTGCTCGCAAGCTTACACTCTATAGGGAAATAGGCATGTATATACAAGGATAGGAGCTATCTATTACATAGTTGTCCGCCAGATTGCACAGGTTCTTGGAGAGCTGTATGATATGGTCATACAGCAATGATGAACCAGGTTTGAGAGGAAGGGAAAGTGAAGAATGAGAAGACATGTGAGAATGTTTGGACTGTGCAGAATGGATGCAGTTTGATAGGAAGGTTTATGAAAGTTATGTGGGCGGTTCTGGAATTTGATATGCTTGCCTAAAGAGGTGAGTTTTCAGGGAACCTTGAAGGTTTGGAGACTAGAGGAGAGTCTTATTGTGCGTGGTAGGGCATTCTACAGGGTGGGTGCAGCCCGTTGAAATTCCTGCAATCGTGAGTGGGAGCGAGTAATGAGTGTGGATGAGAGACGTAGGTCTTGTGAAGAGCGAAGAGATTGGGTTGGGAGATATTTTGAGATAAGCAAAGTGATGTAATTTGGTGTAGTTTGGTTAATGGCCTTGTGTGTGAGTAAAAGTATTTTATATTGAATACGGTAGAATACAGGTAACCAATGGAGGGACTGACATAGTGGATCTGCAGATGATGAACGTCTAGCGAGGAAGATTAGCCTAGACGCTGCATTCAGAATGGATTGTAGTGGTGAGAGTCTTGTTTTGGGAAGACCAGTTAGGAGACTATTGCAATAATCAATGCGGGAGATAATGAGAGCGTGGATTAGAGTTTTAGCAGTGTCTTGTGTAAGGTATGGCCGTATATTGGATATGTTTTTTAGATGCATGTAACATGATTTTGAGACAGATTAAATGTGGGGAACAAAGGACAGATCAGAGTCAAGGATGACACCTAGGCAGCGGGCTTGTAGGGTAGGGTAGATAGTCGAGTTTTCAACAGTGATAGAGATATCAGGTTCATACCTATTATTGGCCGGTGGAAATATAATTAACGCTGTCTTTGAAATATTAAGTGTGAGGTGGCGAGATGTCATCCAGGCAGAAAGGCATTCAGTGACACGGCCCAGTACAGACAGGGACAAGTCAGGAGAGGATAGGTAGATTTGAGTATCATCTGCGTACAGATGATACTGAAATCTAAAAGCTGATGAGTTTACCAAGAGATGAGGTATAGATAGAGAAAAGCAGAGGACCCAAGACTGAGCCTTGCGGTACTCCAGCTGAAAGAGGTAGCGAAGAGGATGTAGATTCAGAGAAGAGAGCACTGAAGGAGCGGTTAGATAGGTAGGTAACCTATTTCAATTACCATAAATAATTTGAATTGGTGATGGACCACCAACCCGAGGCACCCCTGCAAGTGTCCTGAGGCACCCAGGGTGCCACGGCACACAGTTTGAGAGCCACTGCCCTACCCTTATCATCCAGACAATAGTTTAAAGAAGCCTGGACCTCTAGGCTTGGCAGACAATATGTGTGTCTAGGCAGTCCTTTCGTTGGCCATATAGAAAGAATAATGCCAGACAATGACTACTACTGCCCTCTTCCAGTAGGAGCAAGGCTTCAGAAATTTGCAGAAAGGTGGAAGACATTTGGGTTATCAAATAATGTATCAAACGGTTACCATATAGAGTTTTTTGGAAGATTCCAAAAGGAAATGTATTTGTAGAATCAAAAATGCCAAGCCTACCTTTACAGGTGACAGTGTTGAAACAAAGTTTAGGACACCTGTCAGATTTCCAGGCTGTGGAACCAATGCCAGTTTTTCAAAAAAATAGAACAAAAAGCTTTTATTTCTTTTAAAGAAAATATACAGAAGGTTTCAGGACAATTCTGAACCTCAAGGAATTGAATTAGTTCATGAAAGAAAACCGTTCTGCTTTGAAACATTAAAATTGATCCTTGCAGGTTTCAGAAGAAAAGATTTCCTAGCCTCAATCAATTTAAGAGATGTTTAATTTCACGTGCCAGTCAATCAGCAAAGCTAAAAGTTTCTCAGATTCTGTGTTCAGGGCATACACTTCCAATGTACCTGCCTGCCATTTGTCCTATCAACATCAACCTAAATATATTCACAAAGGTTCTTATAAACATTGATGGCTTATATGAGGAAACCTGACATGGCCGATCTTCTGTAATGACTTATTGGAAGGAGAGTGTAAAAGATTCTTTATGAAATGAGAGCCTCTAGGTCTAACCTGTAACTTCTGGTTACCAGAGCCTTTAAACATTGATCTGGGCTGGATTGCATCCAGGTATCCCTGAACCTGAGTAAAGGAGCTGCCACCAGAGGCCAGGTCCCTGTTCCTATATAGTCAAGTGGATTGTAAAGTGACTTTTTCAGCAGGACAATGGCTGTTGGGAGCCCCTCACCCTCTGAAGGCACTTCTATGGAAACTTCTGGGCACACCCTGAAAGGTCTGGAATCTTCCCCTGCCTTGGGGACAACAGGAACTGAACCTGGGACTTTTTTGTTTTGATACCAGTAAATCCACAATCTTCCCACCTGTATTCTGGGAAATAGTCTATACCAATTCAGGTCCATAGATTTACATATTGAATACAGATTGAACTGCTGAAATAACTATATTCCTCACCAACCTAGCAATCGGTGCATCCACCATACGTGGATTTTTCCAAAGGCTAGTATCTTCTTCTGAAACAGGGCTAAAGATATTTGATCCTTTTTGGAATATTCCATTTTGAATCTGGTGTTATCCGTGCTTCACCTAGAATTTCACCAAAGTGAGGGAAACCTGGAAACACAGATACCTGCTTCTTCTTCCGTTTGAAGAAAGAATTTGAACTGGCCACTGGCACACTGGATTCCTTTAAATTCAAGGTATCCCGAACCAAATCTACCAAAAGAGACACCCCTGAATTGGGGTGAGAATCATCCTCCTAATTTGAGGAATCCTCCCATTCCCAATCCAGTGCCCCTTCTTCCTGAGGAGTTGCCAAAACTTCCTCTTCATGGAACTCAAAAGGTGATCTAACTTTAGAATATATATTTTGCAACACTGTAAGGGTACAAAGAGCCGTTTCCTGGGGTAACTGGCAGCACGCAGCAGCTGAGGAACCACACAAGTCCAGTTTCTGGTACAACTGGCCCTAGCCAGTTTTATTATACAGAAAATAAAACAAACACCAAAAGAAAATACCTTGCCTGTCCGGCACTAACTAAACACAAGATGTTCCTAACTATCACTAAACAAAAATCACAGAGTTCTCCAGCAAACACTGTATAACTCACTTGTATCAGGAAGCGTGTTTCTCTCACAGAGATCCTGCAGTCTTCCCAGGCAGTCTGCACACATTAATCAGGCTAGAAGCCCTATAAGGCTCTTGCACAGCTGAAAGCCCTGATTAGCCCTCTGTGAGGCCAAAGACCCGAACTGGGCCCAATGTCTGGAACTCGCCCTATCTCTCTCTCAGGGCCCTTATCCAGCTTTTCCAGCAAACTGAAAAGGTTCTAACAAAACAAAAGCATTTTCCTAGAAGTTTTCATTTTCTAAAACATGTAAGACAAGTACCTGGGACAAACATACCAGCCCTCAAACACTATCCCAGTGTTCTTGTCACATATCCCCCTCCCCTGTTTGACCTAGGGGCCGGAACACTTGTAGCCCCCAAACAGAAGATGCGGGACAATGCATCTGCGTTGGCCAATTGTGTACCCGGTCTATGTTCGACAGTAAACTTAAAGTCCTGCAACGCTAGAAACCATCTAGTTACACGAGCATTCTTGCCTCTATTTACATACATCCATTTTAAAGGGGCATGGTCTGTCACTAGTCTGAGTTGTCTACCCAAGAGGTAATATCTCAAGGTATCTAGTGCCCACTTAATGGCCAGAGCCTCCTTTTCCACAATGGCATACCTTTTTTCATACTCATTGAGTTTCCTACTCAAATAAATGATAGGGTGTTCGTCCCCATCTCTGGTTTGGGACAGCACAGCGCCTATCCCTACCTCTGAGGCATCTGTACCACAAATTCTTTTGAAAAATCTGGTGTTATCAATACCGGTTGTGAACACAAAGCCACTTTTAACGCTTTTTCCGCATCAGGGTTCCATTTCACCATATTTGACTGCTTCCCTTTGGTAAGGTCTGACAACGGCACCGCTGTGGTTGCAAAATTGGGAATAAACCGTCTATAGTACCCAGTTATTCCCAAAAAAGCCCTTTCCTGTTTTTTATTCACTGGACGAGGCCAGTTTTGAATAGCATCAATTTTATTCAATTGGGACCTAATTAGACCTCTGCCTATGGTGAAGCCCAAGTATTTGACCTCCTCCATTGCGAGGCAGCACTTCTTTGGGTTAGCAGTTAACCCTGCCTCTCTGACTGAGTCCAGTACTGCTTGTACTTTAATCAAATGAGACCCCCAGTCTGTACTGTGAATTACCACATCATCCAAATAGGCAGCTGCATATTTTCTATGAGGCCTCAAAATTTTATCCATCGCCCGTTGAAAGGTTGCTGGAACCCCATGCAACCCAAAGGGTAACAACTTATACTGGTACAGCCCCTCCGGAACCAAAAAGGCTGTTTTTTCTTTTGAGCTATCAGATAAAGGTATTTGCCAGTAACCTTTGGTCAGGTCCAATGTGGTGAGAAACCTGGCTGTTCCCCCAGCCTTCTATAAGCTCATCCACACAGGGCATGGGGTACGCATCAAACGTGGACACCTCATTTAACGTACGAAAGTCATTACAGAAGCGTATGCTACCTTCAGGCTTCGGGATGAGAACTATGGGACTGGACCACTCACTGTTAGATTCCTCTATGACTCCAAGGGGTAAATTTACTAAGGTGGGAGATTTTTAGAACTGGTGATGTTGCCCATGGCAACCAATCAGATTCTACTTACCATTTATCTAGCTGCTTCTAGCAGATAATAGATATAATCTGATTGGTTGCTATGGGCAACATCACCAGTTCTAAAAATCTCCCACCTTAGTAAATTTACCCCCAAGTTCTAACATGGTTTTAACTTCTTTAGAAACAGCTTCTCGCTGAGCTTCAAGAATCCTATATGGCTTTAAATGAACCCTGACCCCTGGTTCTGTGACAATGTCATGTTTTATTATGGTCGTTCGGCCAGGCAGCTCTGAAAATATCTCCCTATTTTGGATGAGAAATTCTTTAACCTGATTGTTCTGATCAGTTGATAACGTCTCTGAGACCTTTACTGCGGGAAGCAACCGAGGTGAAGACACCAAAGGGCAAGGCTCCGCTGACAGAGACAACCTATCTTTCCAGGGTTTGATTAAGTTAACATGGTAGATTTGTTCGGGTTTTCTCTTTTCCGGCTGGTATACTTTGTAATTAACCTTATTCACTTTTTCCCTAATCTCAAATGGAACCTGCCATTTAGCTAGGAATTTGCTTTCCACAGTGGGTACCAAAACAAGAGCTCTGTCTCCAGGAGCAAATTCCCGTATCTTGGCACTCCGGTTATAGACCCTCTGTTGAGCACTTTGGGCCTGTTCCATGTGCTCTCTGACAATAGGTACCATGGCTGCAATCCTATCCTGCATTTGTGATACATGTTCAATAACGCTTCTATAAGGAGTGGGCTGTCCTTCCCACGTCTCTTTGGCAACGTCCAACAGCCCTCTGGGGTGTCTACCATACAACAAATCAAATGGAGAAAACCCCGTAGAGGACTGAGGGACTTCTCTGATGGCCATTAACAAGTAGGGCAACAAACAATCACAGTTTTTTCCATCTCTCTCAACAACCTTTTTTAACATACTTTTTAATGTTTTAATAAACCTTTCCACCAACCCGTCAGTTTGGGGATAGTAGATGGATGTCCTGAGGTGAGTGACCTTAAACAATTTGCACAATTCCTTCATGATCCTTGACATAAATGGAGTACCTTGGTCAGTCAAAATTTCTTTTGGTATTCCCACTCTACTGAAAACTGCACCAGCTCCCTAGCTATCGCCTTGGTTGTGATAGTGCGTAAAGGGACAGCCTCAGGATATCGAGTGGCATAGTCCATAATTACCAGGATATACTGATGGCCCCGAGCAGACTTTAACAAGGGCCCCATGAGATTCATGGCTATTCTGTCAAACGGGACCTCTATAATAGGCATGGGAACTAGTGGGCTCCTGAAATGGGGTCTAGGGGCATGATACTGGCATTCAGGACAGGAAGAACAAATTCAGACACTTCTTTATAAACCCCTGGCCAAAAGAACCTTTGTAAAACTCTTTCAGTGTTTTTATCTGCCCCTAAATGTCCTGCGGTAACGTGACTATGAGCTAAATCTAGTACCGTTCTCCGATAAGGCTGGGGCACTACCAGCTGTTCCACCACATCCTCACCTTTTTTGACAATGTGGTAGAAGAGCTCATTACAGATGGCCATGTGGGGATACGTTACCCTGTCACCTGGTACCACAGGTTCCCCATTAACAAACTTAACATTCTCTCTAGCCTTTATCAAGGTAGGATCCTTTAACTGTTCAGATGCAAACAGATCCTTCTTTACCTCCAGGTCAAGCACGCTTTCATTTCTAACTACTATGTCTCTGTTCCCAGCAAGAGGGTCCTCACTGGACTCCCCATCTGTCACTTCGCCAGCCAAACTGGCGAAAGGCAAAGCGTGAGAAAGTTACGAAGACACACGTACATCCATACAATCACCGGTATTATCAACTGGCTCTTTACTTCTCACATCTGTTGATAAACGTAATTCCCACAGTTTCCCAAAATGAGGAAAATCCCTCCCTATTATGGCCTCGTGCACCAAGGTGGGGACCAGTCCTACTTTAACCATTGCTGACCCACAACAAGTTTCTATATTCACTTCAGCAGTGACATAATGTTGGGTATCCCCATGTATGCACGTTACCCCAATAGGTATTTGCTGGACCTTTAAGGGGTTCACTAACCCAGCTTTCACGAGGGCAACTAAACTTCCTGAATCTAGCAAGGCCTCCACCCGGTTACCCTCTAAGAACATGTCACACATTTGTTTTTCCAACTTAGGTGAAGGTACCATAATACAGGCTAACCTAGCAACGAAAGACATTCTGCGACATTCAAGGGCAGCATCACATTGCATGGGTTCTTGCATGACTGGGCAATTGGCAATAACATGACCTAGCATACCACACCTAAAACATTTAACCACACGATTATCAACCCGTTTGGGCAGCATAGACCATTCTAGCCCCATTGGCCTGTCTCCAGGGCCAGTGTTTACAGTCTCTCCAGCCTTGCGTTCTCTTAACCGCCCAGCAACGTGTTCCCACGGAACAGTCTTACCAGTTTTTACTGAAGGGCGCTGTCGAGGATCTATGGGTTGCTGGGTGGTCATCAGTAATTCCTCTGCTGCCATATACCTCTCTACCATGTCCACTAATTGGTCAGCAGTACCCGGGTTTCCATGGCTCACCCACTTGCGCAGGACCATGGGCAAAGATCTCAAGTAGCGGTCCATGACGACTCTTTTAACCATCTGGGGACCAGTTAATGTCTCTGGCTGTAGCCATTTTTTTGTTAGCTGAATAAGGTCGTGCATCTGGGAGCGCGGAGGCTTCTCCATGGCGTACACCCAACGGTTCACCCGTTGTGCTCGTACTGACCGCGTGACTCCCAGGCGGGTCAGGATCTCAGTCTTTAGTTTATCATAGTCCTGAGCCTCAGCAGGGCTTAAATCAAAGTACGCTTTTTGGGACTCACCTGACAAAAAAGGTGCCAGCAGACTGGCCCACTGTGCTTTCGGCCAGTTCTCACGCTCGGCAGTCCTTTCAAACTTGGTCAGGTAGGCCTACACATCATCAGCCTCTGTCATTTTCTGCAGGAAGTGACTGGCCCGTATAGAACTAGAGCTGGTTGGAGCACTGACAGCCACATCTCCAACCCGAGCTGCAAGTCTCTGCACCACTTCTGCTAAGGCCTCTCTATCCTGATGCTGTTGCCTCCAATTTTCCTCCATTGCCACCTGCTGCTGTCTGTTGGCCTCCTGCTGTAGTCTCCAATTTTCCTCCATTGCCACCTACTGCTGTCTGTTGGCCTCCTGCTGTAGTCTCCAATTTTCCTCCATTGCCACCTGCTGCTGTCTGTTGGCCTCTTGCTGAGCCGCTGTAGCTTGCAGCAGGGCTTTAAGCAGTTCCTCCATGTCTACAGATTTTTCAGGCGGCTTTGTAGCTGCTTTCGCCCAGGACATATATCAAACCCTCGGGGTGAGTCTCAGCAACTTCACACTGGGCTGTATCTGCATATACCACCGTTTTCTGCAGGCCTCATAAAGCTGCTGCTTTCACTTATGCACAGAGCGGCATGCTCGCATTCTCCACCAAGTTGTAACACTGTAAGGGAACAAGGTGCCGTTTCGTGGGGTAAATAGCAGCTGAGGAATCACACAAGTCCAGTGTGGGATGTAACTGGCCACGACCAGTTTTATTGAACAGAAAACAAAACAAACATCAAAAGAAAAGACCTTGCCTGTCTGGCACTAACTAAACATAAGACGTTCCTAACTATCACTAAACAAAAACACAGAGTTCTCCAGTAAACACTGTATAGCTCATTTGTATAAGGAAGCTCCTCTCACAGAGATTCTGCAGTCTCTCCCCAGGCAATATCCCCCACACTAATCAGGCTAGCAGCCCTAAATGGCTCTTACATAGCTGAAAGCCCTGATTAGCCCTCTGTGAGGCAAAAGACCCGAACTGGGCCCAATGTCTGGAACTTGCCCTCTCTCTTTCAGGGCCCTTATCCAGCTTTTCCAATACACTGAAAAGGTTCTGACAAAACAAAACATTTTCCTATAAGTTTTCTAATACATGTAAGACAAGAACTTGGGACAAACATACCTGCCCTCAAACACTACCCCAGTGTTCTTGTCACAGTGTGTATGTCTCTTTTCGAGATTCCAAGGTGTAAAATCTGCTAATAGTAAAGCTTGCGGAAGAAGAGTAGCTCTAATACCATAAGTACACTTAATATATTGAACTATTTTGTTCCAGAATTTCTTTATAACTCCACACTCCCAGAAGCTGTGAAAGAATGTAGCTGAAGAGTGAGAACACTTCAAGCATCTTCCAGATTCCTCCGGAACAAAATGTTTCCTCTGAGCTTGTAAGATGTATGCTCTGTAACTTGTTTTAATGTGCACCTCCTGTAAAGAGGAAGCTTGTAATAATCGTAACGTCTTGTCAGACTGATCAAATATACCTGTGGAGTCACCTATAGTGGGAATAAACTGTGTCCATGACAGCACGACCTGACTTTGTATTTTTCCATTATTCGTAGCAACCAGCTCATGATATAACAGTCTTGTTTTGTATGGTCGAGCCCCTGCTCCTTGCAGTGTAGAGAACAAAGGGTCTGAGCGTGACAAATTAGTCATATCTACTGACAGTGATAAAATATAATGCCTAATCTGTAAGTATGCGTATAGAGAGGATCTATGTACGCCATACCGTTCCTGTACACCTATAAAGGAAAGCATAACCCCTCCTGGATCGAACACGTCTGTTATCTTTTTAATACCTTTTAGTTGTAGACGGTAAAAGACCGCATCACACAATCCAGGCAGAAACATAGGATTACCCCACAAGGGTAACAAATGAGGATACTTAGGATTGCTATTTAATCTCTTGTTTAGAGCCTTCCAGGAAGCGTATGTGTCCCGGAACAGCAAATGGTTTCAGGTGGTAAGGGGGATTTTAGATTCGGGCATATGCAGTAAAGCCCCTGGGGAAAATGGAGCCATCACAGCGCAGTCCAAGGGATACAATGTGTAAACACTTCTCTCTAATATGTATCGATAATGGACAGAGTGTGAAAATGGCAGAACATCTGGCAAGCCGATCCCCCCTATTGCACGTGGTAATTTCAGATGCGCATTAGAAATCCTACTCTTTCCTCCAGATACATTTACTAAATCATTTCTGGACGAGGATGACATCCGCTCTGGACAGACGTATCGGTAACATCTGAATCAGATATGATAGCCGGGGGAAGAGTACCGATTTAATCAGTGCGTTCCGTCCTAACATTGACAACGGCAGAAATGTCCATGTGTGAATTTCTCTGGACATGGCAAGTATTGTAGGGGTGTAGTTGAGTCTATATAAGTCATGTAATGTTAGAGATCTGAATACCCAAGTATTTTATTGCTGTAGTGGCTCCTCTTAGATTGTGGAGTGGACCCAGTGAGGCCAGATATGTGGGTTCTCCATTTAAAGGGATGAGTTCAGATTTTTGATATTTACTTTATAACCCGAGAATTTACCAAAGTCAGTAATCAAACTAAATACCACAGGCAATGTTTCATGAGGATTCGAGGCAAATAGTAACAGTGGCATCATGAGGCGGGTACGGGGGGTGCGCCCGGGTGTCACCCTTCCATGGGTGACATCCGGGCAGCGCAGCACAGCGCACTCAAACCCGCACCCCCATCACATCTACTGGGACATGTCCGCGGCAGCGGCACAATCACGCCGGCAGCCCCGCCGACTGTACACACCTACAATCACCATCGCGGCCAGGTTCGTCCGATGGCCACACAGACAAAAGCAGTGGCTCTTCCTGCTTCAGCGCTGCGTGCTGAGAGACAGAATGAAGGGGGGGGGGGGTAGAATGCAGGCTGAGAGACAGAATGAAGGGGTGGGGGGAGAATGCAGGCTGAGAGACATAATGAAGGGGTGGGGGGAGAATGCAGGCTCAGAGACAGACTGAAGGGGTGGGGGGAGAATGCAGGCTGAGAGACAGAATGAAGGGGTGGGGGGAGAATGCAGGCTGAGAGACAGAATTAAGGGGTGGGGGGGGGGAAATGCAGGCTGAGAGACAGACTGAAGGGGGGGGGAATGCAGGCTGAGAGACAGAATGAAGGGGTGGGGGGAGAATGCAGGCTGAGAGACAGAATGAAGGGGTGGGGGGAGAATGCAGGCTGAGAGACAGAATGAAGGGGTGGGGGGAGAATGCAGGCTGAGAGACAGAATTAAGGGGGGGAGAATGCAGCAGAATGAAGGGGTTGGGGAGAATGCAGGCTAAAAGACTGAATGAAGGGGTGGGGGGAGAATGCAGGCTAAGAGACTGAATGAAGGGGTGGGGGGAGAATGCAGGCTGAGAGACAGAATGAAGGGGTGGGGGGAGAATGCAGGCTGAGAGACAGAATGAAGGGGTGGGGGGAGAATGCAGGCTGAGAGACAGAATGAAGGGGTGGGGGGAGAATGCAGGCTGAGAGACAGAATGAAGGGGTGGGGGGAGAATGCAGGCTGAGAGACAGAATGAAGGGGTGGGGGGTAGAATGCAGGCTGAGAGACAGAATGAAGGGGTGGGGGGAGAATGCAGGCTGAGAGACAGAATTAAGGGGGGGAGAATGCAGCAGAATGAAGGGGTGGGGGGAGAATGCAGGCTGAGAGACAGAATGAAGGGGTGGGGGGAGAATGCAGGCTGAGAGACAGAATGAAGGGGTGGGGGGGGGAATGCAGGCTGAGAGACAGACTGAAGGGGGGGGAATGCAGGCTGAGAGACAGAATGAAGGGGTGGGGGGAGAATGCAGGCTGAGAGACAGAATGAAGGGGTGGGGGGGAGAATGCAGGCTGAGAGACAGAATGAAGGGGTGGGGGGAGAATGCAGGCTGAGAGACAGAATGAAGGGGTGGGGGGAGAATGCAGGCTGAGAGACAGAATTAAGGGGTGGGGGGGGGAAATGCAGGCTGAGAGACAGACTGAAGGGGGGGGGAATGCAGGCTGAGAGACAGAATGAAGGGGTGGGGGGAGAATGCAGGCTGAGAGACAGAATGAAGGGGTGGGGGGAGAATGCAGGCTAAGAGACTGAATGAAGGGGGGGGGGGGAATGCAGGCTGAGAGACAGAATGAAGGGGTGGGGGGAGAATGCAGGCTAAGAGACTGAATTAAGGGGTGGGGGGAGAATGCAGGCTAAGAGACTGAATGAAGGGGTGGGGGGAGAATGCAGGCTAAGAGACTGAATGAAGGGATGGGGGGAGAATGCAGGCTGAGAGACTGAATGAAGAGGGGGACGCAGACTGAGAGACAGAATGAAGGGGGACGGACGCAGGCTGAGAGAGACAGAATGAAGAGGGGGACGCAGACTGAGAGACACACAGAATAAAGGAGGGGGAACGCAGACTCAGACACAGAATGAAGGAGGGGAGGAACACAGGCTCACAGACACAAAATTAAGAAGGGGACACAGCTGGCATGTATCTGGCTGAACCTCTGTTATATTCCTACACAAACAGGCATCTTGCAGCACATATGATTTCCTAAAGACAATGGGGGTCATTCCGAGTTGTTCGCTCGTTATTTTTTTATCGCAACGGAGCGATTAGTCGCTAGTACGCATGCGCAATGTCCGCAGTGCGACTGCGCTAAGTAAATTTGCTATGAAGTTTGGTATTTTACTCATGGCATTACGAGGATTTTTCCTTCGTTCTGGTGATCGTAATGTGATTGACAGGAAGTGGGTGTTTCTGGGCGGAAACTGACTGTTTTATGGGTGTGTGAAAACACGCTACCGTTTCTTGGAAAAACGGGGGAGTGCCTGGGCGAACGCTGGGAGTGTTTGTGACGTCAAACCTGGAACGACACTGACTGAACTGATCGCAATGGCAGAGTAAGTCTCGAGCTACTCAGAAACTGCTAAGAGAGGTCTAATCGCAATATTGCGAATCTGTCGTTCGCAATTTTGCTATGCTAAGATTCACTCCCAGTAGGCGGCGGCTTAGCGTGTGCAATGCTGCTAAAAGCAGCTTGCGAGCAAACAACTCGGAATGAGGGCCAATGTTTGACCAGGGAGGATACACTTCTTCAGAGGGTCCCCATTCTTCAGAGAAACCACCATAAAGGTAAGATGCATATGGAATGTAACTTAATGTTCCCAGAGTGACGAGAAATGGAGGCGTGTCAAATGTTATATCTGCCCCACATGCAGTGCACATTGGCCCTCATTCCGAGTTGATCGCTCGCTAGCTAAAAGCAGCAGTGCACACGCTAGACCGCCGCCCTCTGGGAGTGTACCTTAGCTTAGCAGAAGTGCGACCGAAAGGTTAGCAGTTCTGCTACTTAAAAATGTCATGCAGTTTCAGAGTGGCTCAAGACTTACTCCTACCTTGCAAAGACTGCAGTCTGTTTAGTTCCTGGTTTGACGTCATAAACACGCCCTGCGTTCAGCCAGCCACTCCCGTTTCTCCAGCCACTCCTGCGTTTTTACCTGAGGCCTGCGTTTTTTAGCACACTCCCGGAAAACGCTGAGTTGCCGCCCAGAAACACCCACTTCCTGTCAATCAAACAACGAACACTCGAGCGACTGAAAAGCGTAGCTCGAGCTTGTGTAAAACTACAAAGTTTTGTGTGAAAGTTCTTAGCGCATGCGCGCTGCATACCATGCGCGTGCGCAGAATTGCTGTTTTTCCACCTGAACGCTGCGCTGCGAAAATCGGCAGCTAGTGATCAACTCGGAATGAGGGCCATAGTTTTGCCCGTTAGAGAAAATTTTTGCTGTTGCGATCAGGTCTGAATTAGGCCCTTTGTTAGCAGCGGGAGGCTACGGCAGCAAGAATGTTAGAGGACACATCTGCAAATGCATTTTTTTTGTAATGAAACAGACTTCCGCATGAATGTGCATACCTGAAGGTGGCCATACATCAGAAAGATGAATCGCATGTGATAATCGCATGCCATTTCTCTTGAACTCCCCAGAAGCTCCCCGGCAGTCCTGGACTCACAATATCGTACACAAATGCTCTAAAACTAGTACAAAAACATTACTAAGGGTTCCGCATGGTGTGATACGGAAGGAGGTCCATGGGGGTGACACCATGAGTTACCATACCAGGTGACACCAACCCTAGTGACGCCTCTGGTAACATGTCATCTGCGAACAATGAGATGTGAAGATCCACTTCCCTAATCTTGATACGCTGGTATAAGGGTGTCTGCCGGATGGCAATAGCTAGGGGCTCCAAGACCAGCGCGAACAGGAGAGGTGAGAGTGGACATCCCTGTCTGGTGCCCCGATAAATAGAGAACGCTGGTGACAGATAACCATTGCATAAAACATGAGTATTAGAGTTGGTATACAATGTTTTGATAAAATGGGGATGCCAAATCGTTGCATTGTGTCATACAGGTGTTCCCAAAGCACCATGTCAAAGGCTTTTTCCGCGTCCAATGACAAAATCACTGCAGGAATCTTTGGCACTCACGCTGGGATATATCTATTAACACTTTCCTGATGTTGACCACAGAGAATCTGCCCGCTATAAAGCCTGTCTGATCACAGTGGATCAAAGTGGGTAATACTGCATTAAGCCTTTCCGCTAATATTTTGGTTAGAAGTTTATAATCAAAGTTGAGCAAGGAGATTGGTCTATACGACCCCGGATCAGATAAGTTTCTTCGCACTTTGGGAAGGACATTAAGCACTGCCGAATTAAAGTATAGTGGCATATTCCCAGTGGTCAAGATACTGTTACACTTTAGTAAGTAGAGGGATCAGCCTAGGGGCCAGTCATTTATAGTATTCAGATGTAAGGCCGTCCGAGCCCGGTGCTTTGCTGGTTTTAAGGTTCGCGATGGCCTTGGATACCTCTGCCTCAGAGATGGCCAGGATCAGCTGATCCCTATGTCCATCTGATAACTGGGGGACTGGTAAGTTCTCCCAAAATAATTTTGCATCTGGGTTTGGCGGTGGGGGTTCTGAATATAAGTCTGCGTAAAATGTTTGCATTATCTGGGAAATCTGAACACTATCCATTGTAACCTAACCCATGCTAGTCTTAAGAGGATGTACAAGCATAGGTGACCTTTGTCCTCTCAGTAAACTGGAGAGGAGTTTCCCTGATTTATTGCCAAAATGGTGGAATTTGGCGTCTTTTTTAAAAGTATGATGGGATTCCATTTTGGCAAACAAACTCTCAAACTCCACCCTCGCCTTTGAGTAATTATCCCTGTTCACTGCTGTTGGGGAAGTTTTATAAGCCTGAAAGTTGTCTGTCAATGATTGCTGGGCTTGGAGAAAGCCATTCTGCAATTTTTTATAAACTTGAGAGGTATAGGAAATAATTTCACCTCGTAAGACTGTTTAGAAGCCTGCCAGAATAACTGTTGTGATTCTATTATAGTACTCTCATTATTAGCCAAGTAAGAGTCCCAGGCCTCAATAAGCATTCCTCTAACATCAAGAGATAATGCCATTGACGATGGGAATCTCCAAGATCGGAAAGGACCGCTATCTGTCTGTAATGTCATGTCCAACCACACTACTGCATGATCGGATATTGTGATGGGCTCAATACCTACTGTCGTTATATTGGGCATTAATGTTATGGAGGGCAGCAAGTAGTCAATCCTAGATAGCGTGTTATGCGCCGCCGAGAGGTACGTATATGCCTTATCCGTCGGATTAAGAGTTCTCCATATATCTATCAAGTTCATTGATCTTGTAAACCAGGGAAAACCTTTTGTGGGTAGTGATAAAGCTAAATATTTATCTTACTTAAAACCCTTTAAGAGGTCTAAGAACACTGGCCCTCATTCCGAGTCGTTCGCTCGGTATTTTTCATCGCATCGCAATGAAAATCCGCTTAGAACGCATGCGCAATAATCGCACTGCGACTGCGCCAAGTTATTTTGCTATGAAGATAGTATTTTTACTCACGGCTTTTTCTTCGCTCCGGCGATCGTAGTGTGATTGACAGGAAATGGGTGTTACTGGGCGGAAACACAGCGTTTTATGGGCGTGTGGTTGAAAACGCTACCATTTCCGGAAAAAACGCAGGAGTGGCCGGAGAAACGGGGGAGTGTCTGAGCGAACGCTGGGTGTATTTATGACGTCAAACCAGGAACGACAAGCACTGAACTGATCGCAGATGCCGAGTAAGTGTGGAGTTACTCTGAAACTGCTAAGAAGTTTGTAATCGCAATATTGCGAATACATCGGTCGCAATTTTAATATGCTAAGATACACTCCCAGTAGGCGGCGGCTTAGCGTGTGCAACTCTGCTAAATTCGCCTTGCGACCGATCAACTCGGAATGAGGGCCACTGTACGCTATTGACGTATGGAATACCGTAAGGGTACGCACGTTGCGTAACAATCGCTTAGCCGTAGTCGAGACGCTCAAAGCGTCACGTTCGCTCACGGCCAAGAGATCACAGGCAGGCACGCTATTGGCTGCCGACTAACGTAATGGTTCGCTATTAGCGTAACGGACGCTCGGGACCACGAGGAGATCACCAGCGGCGCAGACGCTCACAATGTTAAACCTTTATAACTATACCATAAAACAGTGTTTTATTCAGTAAACCTTGGTGTAGTGATAGGGTGTAAATGTACCACAGTGTAACCTTATTAACTTAAAAGCTGTTCGAGCGTCTCCGACGCTCTGAGAATACTTAGAAATATAAGAAATACACAGATACCGACCTTAGGTTCTAACACCTTATATGAACGTTATATTTGCAAAGGAATAATACAATACAAGTCATACACTACCAATATAACATAGACTAACTAACCAGATAACTACACATGAAATACAATAACAGTACAATAACACTTCAAGAGGAAAAGAGAGAGAAAAGGGAGAAGAGAGAGAGAGAGAGAGAGAGAGATATGGCTCACAATAACAATAAAGACAATATGATTGCGGAGAAAAGTTATGCACAAAGGGAACGATCGCATGCGCCTTTATGAATATCCAGCTCCCGATTATCAGTGATGAGAACCGTTGAAGAGAGTGACCTGGATCAGATCGGCTTGTCTATTTATGCCCCACACACAATACAATACAATGGTCCCTACAATCTCATTGTTCATTGGACACAGGAATTCGTCTTCGCATTATAACAAAAGGTCATAGGTTGATTCATACAGGTGGGCTGTGACTATTTCCAACTGCTCAGGTGGGTGGGAAACTAGGTTTCCCGCCGCATGGATAAGTGAGTGCAAATAATAGTAAAAGTACATAAACTTCTTATGTCCATAACTATTCGCACGAGCGATTAATCCGCTTCAAACCAACACCGGAATATTGCTAATTAAATACTCTTCCGATGGATACTAAACACCACTGTATAACCCTTGTCTGACCCTTCGTATCAAACAAAGAGGGATCTCTTTGTCTATGAACATGCTACATTAACTAAACTTTCAGATTCTATCAAAGGGACCATAATCTACAAAATACATTATATGGTTAAAATATGTAACGATTGAGTCGCACGCTAGGAGCACATAAACTCTACCGTAAATGCGCATACCGTGCGCCTGCGGGTGCACGCGACTGCGAGTATGCGTACGCACGGGAGAGCACATGTACGCGCAGCGGGGACACGCATGAGGTGCAAATATGGTAGTGTGCATCGTGATATTTTTCTGACTTTGACAGTCCACCCTTTGGCAGTCACCAATAACTGCCACTTCCTAAAACATTTCAAAAAGAGAAAAATATGTCATGTGTAAATACATTTCCATGGTCGGGTAAGGGAGGAGAGAGGAAGGTGTGAAAAGGGTATGACCTAGTGAGATAGCAGAAGCATGTGTGTATGAATCTGTTATGATTCCTGTACTCCAGACCGGAGAAGATCTTATGACAGGGATCTGAGTACAGGAACAATATACCGGTTGTGGGAGCTGGAGAGCTTAGTAACCCCTGACGCCCTAACTCTGTTGTCTCGCCCGTGTTATCAGAAATCCCCTGCGAGACTATGGTTGCTTGAGCCCATGGCAGCCGCGTTCGAAGGGCGGATTATGTCTGCCCAACCCCGATGCCCCCGCAGGTCTTAATGGGAGACAAGGGGAAGTCCGAGACAGGGTGATAACAAGGGGCCCTCTGACTAAACAACCAGGCCAGGGGTTACAAGCTAACTAACAAATTCAAAAGGTATGTGCGGACAAGCCGCCAGGGAAAAGGACAACCAAAGATCCACTGATCCGACACTCCTATCCAGCACCGCCGGACACCAGAGTGGATCTTGTGGAAGCGGAATCCTCCGCAAAAGCTCCAAAACACAATAAAGCAAAATAATAAACAGTAGCGGACAAGCCGCAACACACGGCTGCGCCGCGACTCACGAACGCCACCAGATGTTAAGGTGCTCGGTCAGACTCCAGGAACAGATGGTAACTTCCGAGTACAGGATCACTGAGAACAGGAACAATCGAATAGACCGGGACTGGGAACTCTCTCTGCAGCAGACACAGGCAAACAGGAAGCTATCACCGGCGTCTGTGAGAAGTCCTGGGAGTGCTTATATTTGAGAGCCCTCCAATCCTGATCCAGACAGGGTAATTACATAATGATGCCGTGCAGCTGCATGCTGCACGGCCAAAACACACAAGCACTGATTTAATTAAGACCCAGCAACAGGGAACGCGGTCTGACCGTGGCGTCCCTGTTGCTAGGGTCTGAGCGGCTCCGTGCGCCCGGCGTCTAGGCGTTGCCAGGGAGCCGGCGGCTGAACGCGCCCGGCGTCCCTGGTTGCTAGGCGCCGGGCCGCACGGCCGAGCGGACCCCAGCGCCTAACAGTACCCCCCCCTTGAGGAGGGGTCAAGGAACCCCTAAATCCGGGTTTCTGAGGAAATTCTTGAAAAAATGCCCTTTTGAGCCTTGGGGCATGAAGGTCCTCATCTAGGACCCACGACCTTTCCTCAGGACCATAACCTCTCCAATGCACCAAAAAATAAAGCCGACCCCGGGACAACTTGGAATCGAGAACCTTCTCAACCAAGAACTCCTGCTGACCCTGTACATTAACTGGTGATCTCCCCTGAGATTTTTTACGAGGAAATCTGCTAGAAGAAACATATGGTTTGAGCAAAGAGCAATGGAAGGTATTTCCGATCCGTAAAGTTCTTGGTAACTGTAACCGGAAAGCAACTGGATTGACTCTTTTGATAATGAGAAATGGTCCAATAAATCTAGGACCCAATCTGGCTGAGGTTTGTCGAAGTTTGATATTGCGAGTCGACAACCACACCCTGTCTCCTACTTTAAAAGTGCACGGCCGCCGGAGCCTGTCAGAAAATCTTTTTTCCCTGAAAGCTGCTTTTCTGAGAGCCAGGTGCACTTTTTTCCAAATAAGTTTAAGATGAGAGGTCAGGGCCAGAGAGGAGACAGAGGAATGTTGAAAAAATGAATTAGCTCTGGGGTGGAAACCAAAAACTGCAAAAAATGGGGACACATTGGTGGAGGAATGACAGGCATTATTATAAGCAAACTCCGCCAATGGAAGAAACTCAGACCAGTCATTTTGGAGTTTGGCCGAGTACAAACGCAAATATTGTTTTAGGGATTGGTTCACTCGCTCAGTCTGTCCATTGGATTGTGGATGATAACCGGAGGTTAATGATAATTTCATCTTAAACGAAGCACAAAAAGACTTCCAAAATTGTGCAATGAATTGTGGACCCCTGTCAGAAACAATATCAGTGGGTAACCCATGGAGTCTGAAAACATGACGGAGGAACAAGACTGCCAATCCCTGGGCAGATGGCAATCGGGGAAGAGCAATAAAATGGGCCATCTTACTAAAACGGTCCACTACCACCCATATGACTCGGCATCCAGCTGACAGAGGGAGATCCACCACAAAATCCATGGAGATATGCGACCATGGCCTAAGAGGAACATTCAAGGGCATAAGTTGACCAATAGGCAAAGAACGGGGAACTTTATGCTGTGCACAGACCTGACACGAAAAAACTAACTCTTTAATGTCTTTAGAAAGACCAGGCCACCACACTGAGCGGGATACCAATTCCAAAGTTTTAGCGACTCCCAGATGCCCTGCAACTTTGCTATCATGAAATTCCTCCAAAACAGTTGCTCTCAAAAACTCAGGAACAAAAAGACGACCAGCAGGAGTATTTCCCGGAGCTTGATGTTGAAGCAGCTTCAATTGGGAAAAAACATCCTGTGTGAGACCTGCCTGAATGAATGAAGGCGGAAGTATGGGAGTAACAGGACTGTTGTCTTGAACGGGAAGAAAACTGCGTGAGAGGGCATCTGCCTTGGTATTCTTGGAACCAGGTCTGAAGGTGATAATGAATTTGAAACGAGTAAAAAATAAAGCCCAACGAGCCTGTCGGGCATTCAGTCGCTTAGCTGATTCAATGTATTGAAGATTTTTGTGATCAGTCAAAACTGAAATGGTATGGGTCGCTCCTTCAAGCCAATGTCTCCACTCCTCAAAAGCCCATTTAATAGCCAGCAACTCCCGGTTACCAACATTGTAGTTGGATTCTGCAGATGAGAATTTCCTGGACATAAAGGCACAAGGATGTAACTCAAGGGAATCTGGATCCTTCTGAGAAAGGATAGCCCCTACACCAACCTCCGAGGCATCAACCTCAACAATGAAAGGCAATTCTGGGTTGGGATGTCTAAGGACAGGGGCTGAGACAAAGGCTTGTTTCAAGGCCTGAAAAGATACTTTAGCTTCACATGACCAATTGGTAGGATCTGCTCCCTTCTTAGTAAGTGCCACAATGGGAGCAACTAGGTCAGAGAAAGAGTGAATAAACCTTCTATAGTAGTTTGCAAACCCTAAAAAGCGCTGAATTGCTTTTAAGTTGGTGGGTTGCGCCCAACTAAGGATGGCTTGGAGCTTCTTTGGTTCCATTCGGAATCCCCGAGGGGAAATAATGTACCCTAAAAAGGATACCTCCGTGACATGAAATTCACACTTCTCCAGCTTGGCATATAAGTGATTTTCACGTAATTTCTTTAGCACCTGACGCACCTGGGTAACATGTTGTTCTACAGAGTCAGAATATATCAAAATGTCGTCTAAATAGACCACAACGAATCTTCCCAGAAACTCACGGAGCACATCATTAATGAGATCCTGAAAAACTGCCGGAGCGTTAGATAGGCCGAATGGCATGACCAGATACTCATAGTGGCCTGACTGAGTACTGAATGCCGTTTTCCACTCATCCCCTGACCTGATTCTAATGAGGTTATATGCTCCTCTCAGGTCAATCTTAGAAAAAATAACAGCCGAACGTAACTGATCAAAGAGGACAGAGATCAGCGGCAGGGGGTAAGTATTCTTTACTGAGATCTTAATCAACGCTCTAAAGTCAATGCAGGGTCTGAGGGAACCATCTTTCTTCTCTACGAAGAAGAAACCTGCACTTAAAGGGGATTTAGATGGCCTGATAAACCCTTTCTCAAGACTTTCTTTCACATACTCATTCATGGCCACAGTTTCAGGACCAGACAATGCATATAACCTTCCTTTAGGCAACGTGGCACCAGGAATTAACTCTATGGTACAATCATAAGGCCTATGGGGAGGCAAAATATCCGCATTGCCCTTGGAAAACACATCCAAAAAATCCTGGTATTCTCCAGGAATATGTGCGGACCCGGCAGCAGCTACTCGGATAGGAAGCGTAATACATTCTTTATCACAGATGGTACCCCATTGTAGGATCTCCCCAGACTGCCAATCTATGATGGGATTATGAAAGGCCAGCCAAGGGTGACCCAGAACCACAGGAACTGCTGGACAATGGGTAAGAAAAAACTCAATCTTTTCAGAATGCAGAGCTCCCACCGAGAGCAAAACAGGAAGAGTACATAGAGAAATAACCCCATTGGATAAGGGACTCCCATCTAAACCATGCATGGTGATACACCTACCTAAGGTTAGCTGAGGAATACCTAAGGCCTTGGCCCATGTTAAGTCCATAAAGTTTCCTGCAGCTCCACTGTCCACAAAAGCAGAGACCGAGGAACAGAGGCTGTCATAAGAAACTTTAGCTGGAACCAACAGTTAATTATTTGAGGAGATGAGCTGTAGACCAAAGTGAACCCCCTCACTATTCACTTGGTCAGGAAGTTTCCCGACTTGTTTGGACAACTACGGGCAAAATGTCCCTTACCTCCGCAGTATAAACACAGACCAGAATTTTGCCTCCTGGTTCTTTCTTCCGGAGCCAATTTGGAGAGACCAATCTGCATAGGTTCCTCCATGTCTACAGGAATGGAAGGAACACAGGGAAAAGAAACTACAGATGCCCCTTTTTCAGCCCTCCGCTCTCTGAGCCGACGATCTATTTTAATAGAGAGCTCCATGAGTTTATCAAGGGTCTCAGGAGCGGGATACTGAAGGAGACTGTCTTTTATAGATTCAGATAAGCCGAGGCGAAACTGACTGCGCAGGGCAGGGTCATTCCAGCCACAGTCGTTCGACCAACGGCGAAACTCCGTACAATAATTCTCTGCAGGATTCCTACCCTGTCTAAGAGCACGCAACTGACTTTCTGCGGACGCCTCTCTATCAGGGTCGTCATACAATAGCCCTAAAGATTTTAAAAAGGCGTCTACAGACTATAAGGCCGGATCGTCTGTCTTTAAACCAAAAGCCCAGGTCTGAGGATCCCCCTGAAGCAGAGAAATTATAATTCCAACCCGCTGAGCCTCCGTACCTGAGGAGACTGGTCTTAACCGAAAATAAAGTTTACAAGACTCTTTAAAATTAAAAAACTGTTTTCTATCCACAGAAAAACGGTCAGGCAGATGCATTTTTGGTTCAGGGATGACCCTCGGGGAAGTCCGTAACAGATCTTCCTGTGAGCTCACCCGGAGGGACAGATCCTGAACCATCTGAGTAAGTTCTTGAATCTGACTAACTAGAAACTGGCCAGGATTTGGCCCAACACCGGTGGGATTCATGAGGCCGACAAAATTCTCCCAACTGAATAAGTGAAAAAATTAACTCTTGTTAAAAATTTTTCTTTTGTCGGGCCGGTGATAATGTTATGATTCCTGTACTCCAGACCGGAGAAGATCTTATGACAGGGATCTGAGTACAGGAACAATATACCGGTTGTGGGAGCTGGAGAGCCTAGTAACCCCTGACGCCCTAACTCCGTTGTCTCGCCCGTGTTATCAGAAATCCCCTGCGAGACTATGGTTGCTTGAGCCCATGGCAGCCGCGTTCGAAGGGCGGATTATGTCTGCCCAACCCCGATGCCCCCGCAGGTCTTAATGGGAGACAAGGGGAAGTCCGAGACAGGGTGATAACAAGGGGCCCTCTGACTAAACAACCAGGCCAGGGGTTACAAGCTAACTAACAAATTCAAAAGGTATGTGCGGACAAGCCACCAGGGAAAAGGACAACCAAAGATCCACTGATCCGACACTCCTATCCAGCACCGCCGGACACCAGAGTGGATCTTGTGGAAGCGGAATCCTCCGCAAAAGCTCCAGAACACAATAAAGCAAAATAATAAACAGTAGCGGACAAGCCGCAACACACGGCTGCGCCGCGACTCACGAACGCCACCAGATGTTAAGGTGCTCGGTCAGACTCCAGGAACAGATGGTAACTTCCGAGTACAGGATCACTGAGAACAGGAACAATCGAATAGACCGGGACTGGGAACTCTCTCTGCAGCAGACACAGGCAAACAGGAAGCTATCACCGGCGTCTGTGAGAAGTCCTGGGAGTGCTTATATTTGAGAGCCCTCCAATCCTGATCCAGACAGGGTAATTACATAATGATGCCGTGCAGCTGCATGCTGCACGGCCAAAACACACAAGCACTGATTTAATTAAGACCCAGCAACAGGGAACGCGGTCTGACCGTGGCGTCCCTGTTGCTAGGGTCTGAGCGGCTCCGTGCGCCCGGCGTCTAGGCGTTGCCAGGGAGCCGGCGGCTGAACGCGCCCGGCGTCCCTGGTTGCTAGGCACCGGGCCGCACGGCCGAGCGGACCCCGGCGCCTAACAGAATCCATGTTTGGGGGGTCATGTATCATCGTGCCGTACGTGTTGTACATCAAGCTTCGAGGTATTGCGAAGTATACATTTGAATTCCTTCTTATCCCGTATTAAGGGTCTGTGGATGGGCTGTCAAACTTCACCGAGCTCTTTTCGGCTTTTAGTTGTAACAAAATGGGGGAGCACATTTTAGTTGATGATACATGAATGGGGGAATATGTGATTGCTGATATCTGTGCCTGTATTCCCTATCGACTATGTGTGTCATTACCTGAAGGTTGTAGAAATGAAGATAAAGAACAATTATGGTAAATGCAGTGGTATTCTATGTCAGGTTAATGAACATTTGTCGGTTGAAGTCTTGTCTGGTGTCTGTTGAATGCAGTCTTCTTTGGGCTTTTGCCAAAAAGTGCGGGCAAAAAGCTTTGTCAATGTCCATAGACTTACAAAAGTGTTGGGCTAGCGTAAATTTAAAATTTCTAGGGAAACTGGGGGTCTATGGCATAGTTCATCAATTATCTGTGTACAAGGTTGTCAAAACTTCTTCTTTAATCCATCTGTTGTCTGTATACAGGATCATCAAATTCCTCGTCCAAGTGGGTATTTTTACCTTGGAGAAAATGGAGAAACAGGTGAAAGAAACGGACCGTATAATTCGCATTTTCATCACATCATTGTCTCTACTGTTGGGTCATAAATCAAATCCATTGGAATTACAATTTCCTCACTCCTTAGACTCATTACCCTGGTACTACGTTTGCACTTCATTAAAGCCTGACCGCATCTAAATATCAAGCCAATCGATATGACAACACCCAAGATACATAGGAGAAACTTCCCTACATCCATTATGACTCCTTGAGCCCATTCTCCTAAACCAGAGAACCAATTTCGCAGGTTCAACCATGACACCCAACCAGTCAGCTCATTACCCACAGCAGCTGTTAGGCGCCGGGGTCCGCTCGTCGGTGCGGCCCGGCACCTAGCAACCAGGGACGCCATGCGCGGTCAGCCGCCGGCTCCCTGGCAACGCTGGACGCCGGGCGCACGGAGCCGCTCAGACCCTAGCAACGGGGACGCCACGTTCGGGCCGCGTTCCCCGTTGCTGGGTCTTTTCTAATTGTATAATGGTGTGCTGGCCGTGCAGCATGCAAGCTGCACGGCATTACTTGTGATTACCCAGTCTGGTTCCTGATTGGGGAGCTCACAGTTATAAGCTCCCTTTGGACTTCTCACAGACGCCGGTGATAGCTTCCTGTTTGCTGAATCTGTTACAGAGAGTTTCCAGTCCTGCTCTATCCGGTTGTTCCTGTCCTCAGTGATCCTGTACTCGGAATTTGTCATCTATTCCTGGAGTCCGACCGAGCACCTTTAACATCCTGTGGTGTTCGTGAGTCGCGGCGTAGCCGTGTGTTGCGGCTTGACCGCTGATTATTTATTATTTATTATTTAGTACCTTTGTGTTTCGGAGTATTGCGGAGGATTCCGCTCCCACAGATCCACTCTGGTATCCAGCGGTGCTGGATAGGAGTAACGGATCAGGGGATCTTTTGGTTGTCCTTTTCCCTGGCAGTTTGTCCGCACATACTTTTGGTTCAGTTAGATAGCTTGTAACTCCTGACCTGGTTGCTTAGTCAGAGGGCCCCTTGTTATCACCCTGTCTCGGATTTCCCTTTGTCTCCCATTAAGACCTGAGGGGGCATCGGGGTTGGGCAGACATAATCCGCCCTTCGAACGCGGCTGCCATGGGCTCAAGCAACCATAGTCTCGCAGGGGATTTCTGACAACACGGGCGAGACAACAGAGTTAGGGCGCCAGGGGTTACTAGGCCTTCTTGCTCCCGTTACCAGCATATCTTTCCAGTACCCAGACCTCTGCCATACGATCTCCTCTGGTCTGGAGTACGGGAATCATAACATTATCACCGGCCAGACTAAAATTTAAAATTAACAGGAGTTAATTTTTCCCTTATTCTGTTGGGAGATTAGTCAGTCTCATGAATCCCTCCGGTGTTGGGCCAAATCCTGGCCAATTTTTAGTTAGCCAGATTCAAGAGCTTACTCAGATGGTTCAAGATCTGTCCCTTCGGGTGAAGTCACAGGAAGATCTGTTACAGACTTCCCCGAGGGTCATTCCTGAACCAAAAATGCATCTGCCTGACCGTTTTTCTGGGGATAGAAAGCAGTTTTTTTAATTTTAAAGAGTCCTGTAAACTGTATTTTCGTTTAAGACCAGTCTCCTCAGGTACGGAATCTCAGCGGGTAGGAATTATTATTTCTTTGCTACAGGGGGATCCTCAGACCTGGGCTTTTGGCTTAAAGACAGACGATCCGGCTTTATTATCTGTAGATGCCTTTCTGGGATCTTTAGGGTTATTGTATGACGACCCTGATAGAGAGGCATCCGCTGAGAGTCAGTTGCGTGCTCTCAGACAGGGTAGGAATCCTGCAGAGATTTATTGTACGGAGTTTCGCCGTTGGTCGAACGACTGTGGATGGAATGACCCAGCCCTGCGCAGTCAGTTTCGCCTCGGCTTATCCGAGTCTATAAAAGACAGTCTCCTTCAGTATCCCGCTCCTGAGACGCTCGATAAACTCATGGAGCTCTCTATTAAAATAGATCGTCGTCTCAGAGAGCGGAGGGCTGAAAAAGGAACATCTGTCGGGTCTACTCCTTGTGTTTTTTCCATTCCTATGGACATAGAGGAGCCCATGCAGATAGGCCTCTCCAAACTGTCTCCTGAAGAAAGAACCAGAAGACAAAATTCTGGTCTTTGTTTATACTGTGGGGGTAAGGGACATTTTGCCCGTAGTTGTCCGAACAAGTCGGGAAACGCCTCGACCAAGTGAATTGTGAGGGGGTTCACTTTGGTCTGCAGCTTATCTCCTCAAATAATTCACTGTTAGTTCCAGCTAAGGTTTCCTTTGGCAGCCTCTGTTCCTCGGTCTCGGTTTTTGTGGACAGTGGAGCTGCAGGGAACTTTATGGATTTAACATGGGCCAAGGCCTTAGGTATTCCTCAGTTAGCCTTGGGTAGGTGTATTACCATGCATGGTTTAGATGGGAGTCCCTTGTCCAATGGGGTTATTTCTCTCTGTACACCTCCTGTTCTTCTTTCGGTAGGAGCTCTGCATTCTGAAAAGATTGAGTTTTTCCTTACCCATTGCCCAGCAGTTCCTGTGGTTCTGGGTCACCCTTGGCTGGCCTTTCATAATCCCATCATTGATTGGCAGTCGGGGGAGATCTTACAATGGGGTACCATCTGTAATAAGGAATGTATCACGCTTCCCATCAGAATAGCTGCTGTCATTCCCGCACCCATTCCTGAGGAATACCAGGATTTTGTTGATGTATTTTCCAAGGGCAATGCGGATATTCTGCCTCCCCATAGGCCTTATGATTGTGCGATTGAGTTAATTCCTGGGGCCACTTTGCCTAAGGGAAGGTTATATGCATTGTCCGGACCTGAGACTGTGGCCATGAATGAGTACGTTAAAGAAAGCCTGGGGAAAGGATTTATCAGGCCATCTAAATCCCCTTTAAGTGCAGGCTTCTTCTTCGTGGAGAAGAAGGATGGATCACTCAGACCTTGCATTGACTTTAGAGCCTTGAATAAAATCTCAGTAAAGATTACTTACCCTCTGCCGCTGATTTCTGTCCTCTTTGATCAGCTACGCTCGGCTGTGAATTTTTCTAAGATTGACTTGAGAGGAGCATATAACCTAATCAGAATCAAGTCAGGGGATGAGTGGAAAACGGCATTCAGTACTCAGTCAGGCCACTATGAGTATCTGGTTATGCCATTCGGCCTGTCCAACGCTCCGGCAGTTTTCCAGGATCTCATTAACGATGTGCTCCGTGAGTTTCTTGGAAAATTCGTTGTAGTCTACTTAGACGATATTTTGATTTATTCTGACTCTGTAGAACAACATGTTACCCAGGTGCGTCAGGTTCTAAAAAAATTACGTGAAAATCACCTATATGCCAAGCTGGAGAAGTGTGAATTTCATGTCACGGAGGTATCCTTTTTAGGGTACATCATTTCCCCTCGGTTATTCCGTATGGAACCAAAGAAGCTCCAAGCCATCCTTAGTTGGACGCAACCCACTAACTTAAAAGCAATTCAGCGCTTTTTAGGGTTTGCGAACTACTATAGAAGATTTATTCACTCTTTCTCTGACCTAGTTGCTCCCATTGTGGCACTGACTAAGAAGGGAGCGGATCCTACCAATTGGTCACGTGAAGCCGAGCTATCTTTTCAGGCCTTGAAACAAGCCTTTGTCTCAGCCCCTGTCCTCAGACACCCCAACCCAGAATTGCCTTTCATTGTTGAGGTTGATGCCTCAGAGGTTGGAGTAGGGGCTATCCTATCTCAGAAGGATCCGGATTCCCTTGAATTACACCCTTGTGCCTTTATGTCCAGGAAATTCTCTTCTGCTGAATCCAACTACGATGTTGGTAACCGGGAATTGCTGGCTATTAAATGGGCTTTCGAAGAGTGGAGGCATTGGCTTGAGGGAGCGACTCATATCATTTCAGTTTTGACTGATCACAAAAATCTTCAATACATTGAATCAGCTAAACGACTGAATGCCCGGCAGGCTCGTTGGGCTTTATTTTTTACTCGTTTCAAATTCATTATCACCTTCAGGCCAGGTTCCAAGAATACCAAGGCAGATGCCCTGTCTCGCAGTTTTCTTCCAGTTCAAGACAACAGTCCTGTTACTCCCATACTTCCGTCTTCAGTCATTCGGGCAGGCCTCACACAGGATTTATGTACCCAGTTAAAGCTGCTTCAACATCAAGCTCCTGGAAATACTCCTGCTGGTCGTCTTTTTGTCCCTGAGTTTTTGAGAGCAACTGTTTTGACTGAGTTTCATGATAGCAAAGTTGCCGGGCATCCGGGAATCGCTAAGACTTTGGAATTAGTCTCCCGCTCAGTATGGTGGCCTGGTCTTTCCAAAGACATTAAGGAGTTTGTTTTTTCGTGTCAGGTCTGTGCACAGCATAAAGTTCCCCGTTCTTTGCCTATCGGTCAGCTTATGCCCTTGAATGTTCCTCTTTGGCCATGGTCTCATATCTCCATGGATTTTGTGGTGGACCTCCCTCTGTCAGCCGGATGCCGAGTCATATGGGTGGTAGTGGACCGTTTTAGCAAAATGGCCCATTTCATTGCTCTTCCCCGATTGCCATCTGCCCAGGGATTGGCAGTCTTGTTCCTCCGCCATGTTTTCAGACTCCATGGGTTACCCACTGATATTGTTTCTGATCGGGGTCCACAATTCATTGCACAGTTTTGGAAATCTTTTTGTGTCTCATTGAAGATGAAATTATCTTTAACGTCAGGCTACCATCCCCAATCCAACGGGCAGACTGAGCGAGTTAATCAATCACTGAAACAATATTTGCGTTTGTACTCGGCCAAACTCCAAAATGACTGGTCTGAGTTTCTTCCATTGGCGGAGTTTGCTTACAATAATGCCTGTCATTCCTCCACCAATGTGTCTCCATTTTTTGCAGTTTTTGGTTTTCACCCCAGAGCTAATTCCTTTTTTCAACATTCCTCTGTCTCCTCAATGACCTTGACCTCTCATCTTAGGCTCATTTGGAGAAAAGTCCACCTGGCTCTTA
This sequence comes from Pseudophryne corroboree, assembly GCF_028390025.1. Taxonomy (NCBI): domain Eukaryota; kingdom Metazoa; phylum Chordata; class Amphibia; order Anura; family Myobatrachidae; genus Pseudophryne; species Pseudophryne corroboree. Next base: position 111,653 of record NW_026967544.1, read on the forward strand.
GAAAAGCGGCATTTCAGGAAAAGAGATTTTCTGACAGGCTCCGGCGGCCGTGCACTTTTAAAGTAGGAGATAGGGTATGGTTGTCGACTCGCAACATTAAACTTCGACAAACCTCAGCCAGATTTGGTCCTAAATTTATTGGACCATTTCACATTATCAAAAAAGTCAATCCAGTTGCCTTCCGGTTACGTTTACCAAAAACTTTACGGATCGGAAATACTTTCCATTGCTCATTGCTGAAACCATATGTTTCGTCCAGTAGATTTCCTCGTAAGATATCTCAGGGGAGATCACCAATAGATGTACAGGGTCAGCAGGAGTACAGGGTCAGCAGGTTCTCGATTCCAAGTTGTCCCGGGGTCGGCTTTATTTTTTGGTGCATTGGAAAGGTTATGGTCCAGAAGAAAGGTCTTGGGTCCTGGATAAGGATCTCCATGCCCCGAGGCTCAAGAGGGCATTTTTTCGAGAATTTCCTCGGAAACCTGGCTTTAGGGGTTCCTTGACCCCTCCTCAAGGGGGGGGTACTGTTAGGCGCCGGGGTCCGCTCGTCGGTGCGGCCCGGCGCCTAGCAACCAGGGACGCCGTGCGCGGTCAGCCGCCGGCTCCCTGGCAACGCTGGACGCCGGGCGCACGGAGCCGCTCAGACCCTAGCAACGGGGACGCCACGTTCGGGCCGCGTTCCCCGTTGCTGGGTCTTTTCTAATTGTATAATGGTGTGCTGGCCGTGCAGCATGCAAGCTGCACGGCATTACTTGTGATTACCCAGTCTGGTTCCTGATTGGGTAGCTCACAGTTATAAGCTCCCTTTGGACTTCTCACAGACGCCGGTGATAGCTTCCTGTTTGCTGAATCTGTTACAGAGAGTTTCCAGTCCTGCTCTATCCGGTTGTTCCTGTCCTCAGTGATCCTGTACTCGGAATTTGTCATCTATTCCTGGAGTCCGACCGAGCACCTTTAACATCCTGTGGTGTTCGTGAGTCGCGGCGTAGCCGTGTGTTGCGGCTTGACCGCTGATTATTTATTATTTATTATTTAGTACCTTTCTGTTTCGGAGTATTGCGGAGGATTCCGCTCCCACAGATCCACTCTGGTATCCAGCGGTGCTGGATAGGAGTAACGGATCAGTGGATCTTTGGTTGTCCTTTTCCCTGGCGGTTTGTCCGCACATACTTTTGGTTCAGTTAGATAGCTTGTAACTCCTGACCTGGTTGCTTAGTCAGAGGGCCCCTTGTTATCACCCTGTCTCGGATTTCCCTTTGTCTCCCATTAAGACCTGAGGGGGCATCGAAGTTGGGCAGACATAATCCGCCCTTCAAACGCGGCTGCCATGGGCTCAAGCAACCATAGTCTCGCAGGGGATTTCTGATAACACGGGCGAGACAACGGAGTTAGGGCGCCAGGGGTTACTAGGCCTTCTTGCTCCCGTTACCAGCATATCTTCCCAGCACTCAGACCTCTGCCATAAAGATCTCCTCTGGTCTGGAGTACGGGAATCATAACAGCAGCAAGGGTGAGATTGTGTCTCCTGCGAAATTCCCACTTTAATTGGAGAATATCGTCCATCTTTTGGTCTATAGCTTTTCACAAATTTTCACAACTGCGCCTGTGTTAAGATGTTATGGGTGTAGTGTGAAAAAAAACAAAAGTGGAGAACAACAATCTGATTAATGGTATTTATTAAACTAACATAAGATGATATGAAATTAATTCTAATTTTGCACTTAGACCTTGGTTACCAAAAAAGAAAAAAATATATATATGGTTGCACGAAAAGAAAAATATACATAAAAATTGAAAAATAAAAATGTATGAAATAAAAAATGATAAGAATGAAAAACTTCTACAAAAAAATAGTCTTTATTGTTTAAAGATAAAATTTTGCTATTCAGAAAAAGGGAAGAAAAAATAAAATATATAATAATGGATATATAATGGATTGTTTATTGGTGAGAATAGAGTGTGGCGTCCCACCTCTTTCACACCTATGGTGTAATCCTATACTCGTTTACAATGAAGCTGAAGATTCTGAGCTGATACAGAGGTTTGCGGAGTGAAGAGTCTATTGCTGATATTAAATAAGCCTTTTATCAGCGGCTGGTGTAATCTTGAATGTGGTTACTTTGATATGGGGTACCCCAAGTGGATAGCGGAGGGACAAGGTGGATAGGGGGACAGGGTGACTAGAAAACTCCGGACTCCCCGCTTGTCACCTCTGTCACGGATGGCGGAAGGCGCCCGTGTCCACGGGCGATCACCGCCTACCGAGACCGGGGGATGCGGTCGCGTCTGTGGGGGGAAGGTGTCACAGGCTTCGAGACTCACAAAGAGACTGTCCGCCTTGAACCCTCCCTCCTACGGAGTAAGTTACCTTGATTCCTATGCTTGATCCCGTCGACCGCTTCCACGTCGTTCGCTCGGTCTTCTCTGCATCTGGTGGTCGATGATCCGCTGGTCTGGTCTGTTTCCCCTCTCGGCAGCGCTGTTTGGATTTCCTCCGCAACGTTTGGATTTTCCTCCCTGAGGAAGACCCAGACGGGTCGATACGCATTGGAGAGGAGAGAGACATTCACACAGACAGCAATAACTTTTCAAAACAAGATTCTGACCAAACATCTATAAGATACAATTAACCGTTGCGGAGGAAATCCAAACAGCGCTGCCGAGAGGGGAAACAGACCAGACGTATAAGCTCTGTATCTGTAGGCATTCTATCGGCTCTATATGAAAAGGTCATGGTTTTGTTACTCCATGACACTTCCCAATTTCCCGGCTTTCGGGGATTGGAAATGTTAAAACATATTAGGGATCTATCCACATGATATTGGTGGAGCTTCAAACTAGGAGGACTGGAGATATTAAACCTCCTGTCCACCGGTCTCCCACCCTTTAGCTCAAGTACCTCCCCTACCGTTAAAGGAAATGGTACTAGCCCTGATTTGCTATGACCCTGAGGTACTTGAGAGCATACCCAACAATCTGTCTGATTTAACACATTACCCACTAAGGAGTGATAGTCACTCAATGGATGCCGGTCCATGTGGATATTAAAACTGGACTGACATTTCTTGATGCACCCATCCTCTACTACATTGTCACAGAGTCTACAGATACAGTTCTCTTCAGCTAACAATCCTTCACAATTCCTTCTATTGTCAATGCTATCGGATCGTTTTCTGATACTCGCCTTTACTTGTTGGTTAAGTTGTTCTTGGAAAACTACGCCTCCATCTTTGTCATCAGAACCCATTCCAGAACCTCTCTCGACCTCCATGGTACTCTCGCCGGAACAGACTGCTCTGGTCAACATCATGGTCAACAGGAAAATCCAGATCACAGTCTCTTGGGGCAAGTCGATCTTATAGGAGGAAACGGAGAAGAATGAGAAGGGGGGAAAAATTATTGAGGGAGATGGGATGGGAAGTGGAGAAAACAATAAAAGGGAACAGGGAATCGACAACTGCTTCCGATCTTATGATTTTCAATGCTCAGGTGCCGCCTCAGTCCTCCTGAAACAGACACTCCAGTGATACAACTTCCTCTACCGTCTGTTCTTTATCACGGGACCTCTCTGGATCAGCAACCTTCTTACAATGGGACGAATGAACCCAAGTCTCTCTCTCGGCAACCTTCAATGCTGTCGTGCTAATCAATAAGACTTGGTACGGTCCTTCCCATCTGTCAATAAGGCAACCTGAGCGTAGAAAATTCCGTATCATTACATAATCCCCAGGTTCAATGTCATGACAATTACTATCTGGCAGGTCAGGAATCACCAACTTCAGATTATCATTTTGATTCCTTAGCTGTTTACTCATGTTAACCAGGTATTTTACAGTTACTTCATTGTTACACTTCAAATCATCCTGAGGGTTAATCATAACATGCGGTTGTCGACCAAACAAGATTTCAAAGGGGGACAGATTAAGAGGGGACCTGGGAGTGGTTCTGATGCTGTATAGTACAATGGGTAAAGCTTCTGGCCATGTCAATCCTGTTTCTGCCATAACTTTGCTCAGTTTATTTTTAATAGTGCTGTTCACTCTTTCCACCTTCGCACTCGCCTGGGGGCGGTATGGAGTGTGCAGCTTACTATCAATTCCCATCAACTTACACATTCCTTGAAAGACATCACCTGAAAAATGGGTACCCCTATCACTTTCAATTATTCTAGGGATACCATATCTACACACAAATTCCTGCACAATTTTCTTAGCAGTAAACATAGCTGTATTTGTGGCCGCAGGAAATGCTTCGACCCAATTTGAGAAAACATCTATACAAACAAGTACATATTTCAAATTTCGACAAGGGGGTAATTGTATAAAGTCAATCTGTATTACCTGAAAAGGGCCGCCTGTAGGTGGGATATGAGATGGTTCTGTTGGTATTGCCTTTCCGACATTCTTCCTCAAGCAGGTAAGGCACGACATAGCTCTCTTACCTGCACGGGATGAAAATCCTGTGGCGCACCAATATGCTCTTACCAACTTGCACATTCCTTCCTTACCCAAATGAGTCAGCCCATGTGCTGCCTCAGCTAAACATGGAAGATATGCTCTGGGGGCCACTGGTTTACCCTGTCCATCTGTCCAGAGTACTCCTGGTCATATCCTTTTGCCTTCCAGACTGCCCTTTCTTGTGTGGAACACAAATTTTGCATTTCACACAACTTCTGTGTGTTGATGGTATTAAATACCATCAGTTGTGTGGTGTCTGTCTGTCTGGGGGTACCAGCTGCTAAATTAGCAGCTTCGTCTGCTCGGCTGTTACCAAGTGATACTGGGTCCTGGCTATATGTGTGTGCTTTACACTTGATAACAGCCACTCTGTCGGGTTCCTGTATCGCTGTTAGAAGCCTTTTGATGTGAGCTGCATGCGCTATCGGTGTACCAGCTGCCGTCATGAAGTTTCTGAGGCGCCATAGGGCTCCGAAATCATGGACTACCCCGAAGGTGTAGATATTGGCTGACTTGCCCTTAGCCAATTCACATGCTCTGGTTAGGGCAACCAGTTCAGCAACCTGGGCTGAGTGAGGTGGGCCTAGCGGTTCTGCTTCTATGGTGCCTTGATCATCAACAACTGCGTATCCAGTACACAAGTCTCCCGAGTCCGTCTGTCTGTGACAACTACCGTCAATGTAGAAAGTAAAATCTACATCTTCCAGTGGGTTGTCACTGATGTCAGGCCTTGCCGTGAAATTTTGGGTCAAATATTCCATACAATCATGCATGTCATCCCTTGTATTAAATCCTCCTTCACTATTACTCTCATCCTCCACCCTTTGTGCCTGTCCAGGCACACCTGGGAGATATGTTGCAGGATTTAATGCACTGCATCTCCTTATGGTGATGTTTACGGGGGCCATTAATGCCAATTCCCATCTTGTAAACCGCGCTGATGAGATGTGCCTGGTTTGGGCAGAATTTAGCAAGGCTGACACTGCATGTGGTGTATGAATTGTGAGGTTGTGACCTAGCACTACATCTTCGCTTTTCGTTACTAGCAATGCTATGGCAGCAACACTTCGCAAGCATGTGGGGAGGGATCGCGCTACCGTATCTAGCTGAGCGCTGTAGTATGCTACCGGCCTGCTGTCATCACCGTGCTTCTGGGTTAGGACGCCTGCCGCGCAACCAGCACTTTCTGTTCCGTACAGCTCAAAGGGTTTCCCATAGTCTGGCATACCTAATGCTGGCGCCTGCGTTAGGCACTGTTTAAGTCTCTCAAATGCCATCTCGGATTCGTCTGTATGCGAAATCCGATCAGGTTTGTTTGATGAGACCATCTCCTGCAAAGGTAATGCTAGAATGGAAAACCCTGGGATCCAGTTACGGCAATACCCACACATTCCTAAAAACGTTCTGATCTGTTGCTGGGTTTGTGGCAGAGTCATATCTCTAATTGCTTGGATTCTATCAGCGGTCAGGTGTCTTAGTCCTTGTGTTAGACAGTGTCCCAGATATTTCACTTTAGTTTGGCATAATTACCTTTGGAAACCTTGTTCCTGTGTCTGAAAGATGAAACAGGAGCTGTTTCGTATCCTTCAGGGACGCTTCCAATGAATCTGAACACAGTAGTAAAAAATCCACGTACTGTATCAATATTGATCCACTCTCTGGTTGGAAAGACTGTAAACAATCATGCAAAGCCTGGGAAAATATACTTGAACTGTCTATGAAACCTTGTGGTAATCGAGTCCATGTGTATTGGACTCCTCTGTATGTGAATGCAAACAAATATTGTCTGTCAGGGTGCAGAGGTACCGAGAAGAAAGCGGAGCAGAGGTCAATAACAGTGAGAAATTTTGCAGTGGGAGGGATCTGCATAAGGATGACAGCTGGATTTGGCACTACAGGGAACTGACTCTCAACTATTTTGTTAATCCCCCTTAGATCCTGCACTAGTCTGTAACCCATCCCCCCACTCTTTTTAACAGGGAAGATGGGACTATTGGCAGTGCTGGATGTTCTTACCAGAATGCCCTGTTGTAGCAAGCGCTCTATTACGGGGTACACTCCTAACTCCACCTCTGGCTTCAGAGGGTATTGTGGGATTTTTGGAGCTATCCTACCATCTTTTACTTGCGCAACTACTGGAGCTACATTTGCCATTAATCCAGTGTCTTGTCCATCTTTAGTCCAAAGTGACTCTGGTATTTGGGATGTCATTTCTGCTACCTGGGATGGATTCCTATTTATCATAACAGTATGTGACATTAATTTTGATGGGGAGTCTAACATGTCTCGCACTTCCTGAGCGTGATTCTCAGGTATGTCCAAGAATACACCTTCAGGAGTACAATAAATGACGCACCCCATTTTACACAATAAATCTATTCCCAGGAGATTAGTCGGTGCCGTTGCAACCAGCAAAAAGGAATGCTTGGTGTATAAAGGCCCTACTGTAACCTCTGCTGGTTTGCTAACAGGGTAGTGCTGGACTACTCCCGTTACTCCCATGGCTGGAATTGTCTTACCAGTGGTTCTCATGCCCACTGTAGAATTTATCACTGATTTGGCCGCCCCCGTATCTACAAGGAAGTTTAATGATTTACCAGCTACATCAATTGCAATTTCGGGTTCACTTCCAAGACTTGCAATCAATTTTACTGGCTGCAGATTACAGGTGTGGCCACACCCCTATTGGGTATGGTGACCTCCCTGAAGCCCGCTGGCAGCAACTACTTGAGAAGGGGTTAAATGGGAACTACCAGAGACTTGCCAGTCTCTTTTTGGGGGATACCTTTTTGTTTCCCCTGTATGTGGCTCATAACTCCGTTTCTGCGGACCCTGATCCCAATTTCGTGTGTCATGTCGTTGTCTAGGGGGTTGATATGATTTTTGTGTATTTTTCACTTTACAGTCTCGTGCAAAATGTCCCTCTGTATGACAGGAATAACAAGTTACCACATTTGACTTACCCACAGGGTTTGGAGATTTATACAAAGGTTGCCTTGTGGTCAGGGCCTGTATACTTACGGCCATTAACTTATCACTTTGTGACTCCCTGTGTCTGGTGATATTTCAATCGTGAGCAATAGCAGCCTCTCTCAAAGTAGCCACCGACAGACCTCGCCAACATGGTTGCGTGGTCTGTACCCTTATCTTCATTACCTCCTTTAAACCATCCATTAACACAGATACTGCTACTTCTCTATGATTTGCATTGGTCTTAATGTCTTCTATGCCTGTGTATTTAGCCATTTCTAGTAGTGCCCGATGAAAATACTCAGCAGCTGTTTCTGATTCCTTTTGTTTAATGGAGAAAATTCTGTTCCATTTGGCTACAGCTGTAAAATACTCTTTTAACTGTAAATGTATTCTCTTTACATTGTCTTGGTTGTACACATCCGTAAGGGGTACATCTCCATCTAATTTACAGTCAGCTAAAAACCTTTTTGGGTCGACATTGGAGGGTAAACATGCCCTCAGCAATATCTGCCAGTCTTTGTTATTGGGCTCTACAGTATTCCCTAGGTCTCTGATGTATTTCTGACTAGCAACTAGATCTTTCCTAGGATCAGGGAATTCAGACACTATTGCTCTTAATTCCATTCGGGTAAACGGGCAGTGCATGGCAATGTTTCTGACAGGAGTGACTCCTGAAGTGTCCGTTTTCCCATTTGGCACTGCTTTTACCCTAACGGGATTAAGTTTAATAACATCATTCTGAGTAGATTCTACAGCCTGTGGTGATATGGTTTCAGCATAGTGTATGGTGCCGTACTTACCCTTGATACGACCTCACCTGTCCCTCCGCTAGGGGCCTTTGATACTAATCTCGGGGGTTGGGACGTGCCTACTGCTGTTTCTGATATGGTGGCTGCGAGAGAGAGCGCCGATATTGTTGCCGATTCGTCCTCTTGATCACACTCCTGGGGAAAGTTTAAAACAGGGTACAACTTGCACGGGTTAATATTTGCATTGATTATCTTATTCACATTATCCTTAACATTTATACAGTTACTAAGTGCCTGTTTATTACACACTAGTGCGTCATTCTCCGCAACCAACTTCTCTCCTGATATATATGGTGGCGGTGGTGCCGTGGCTATCAGTTTCCTGATAGGGTTGGATCCAGCCGCCTGAGCCAATCCTCTCTGTATTTCACCCTCCTGTTGCCATAACTGTAAATAATCATAATGTTTGATCCGTCTCTTTGTTGATTTAATGAGACATATCCTTCTCCTTAGATTTAGTAACACTTCTGGGCTGAAGCTACCTACTCTTGGGAACTTCTCCCCGTCATGTACAGTCATTCTTTCCCATTCATCACATAAAACATCTGTGTGTGAACCTTATTTTTCACACATTACATACCTTGCCGACCCGATTGGTCGGTTTACTGAATCAACCCGAACCGAGGTTGATCGCCCCCTACCTGAACAACTGGCCCCCATAACTTGCAGGTGTTGCTTTCACTACTTCTGACCTTCAAATCAGGGTCTTCAGCGAACCCTTACAAAAACCAAGATGTTCAAGATAGGCCGACGGTGGCAGTTTACCGAGTACCCCACTCACTCACCCACGCCGACCAATACGCCCACACACTGCCTTAGCGCTGGCGTACTCGACCCAGGGCCCCTGCGACCTGAACCGCTATTTACTGGAAGATGCAAGTGTGATCCGCAGAGCACTTAACCCTTTCCAGTAACAATTGGTTGCTGGATAGTCCCTGAGTGACCAGCGAACCTCCCTTAAAATAAAAAAAATTACACAAATCACGTTAGAATGTACAAATAGCGTTTATGACCCCTTTCGTACACAAATGGCACTGGGTCAGATTACTAACTAATGCACACAATTACGTGCGGTACAATCGTTCGGCACATAAGCAACTAATCTTATGTGCGGAGCGACCAGTGGAATCGAAAATTACTGCTGCGAATTCCTTCAGCCAGAGCTTTAATGGCCTATATGGGTTCTGCACCAACCCCCTGGGTTGTGCTCTTTTCTCTCTTTATAGCGGACTTTTTTGTCTGCTGTACCTGGACCTCCTGGTCAGTTCTGGACCTCCTGGTCTGTGCTACAGTAGATCTCCTGGTCTGCTATACTCTAATGCTCAAATTTTGTTTAACAAGGGATGCCTCCCAAGCCACCATGCACGTCACTTACATGTATGTACCTCACGAGAACTTGACTTCTTGTGGTTCAACCCAAATATTGTAGGAACTTATATATATATATATATATATATATATATAAACACTCACTCACCACATGTACACTTTACTTTTGTTTCTATTTCTGCGCAGAAATTTCTTTCCTTTAGACCAGATGAGTCGCAAATTGGAGAAGGATCTATTAGCTTAAATTTCGGACACTAAAATTGACTTGCGCTATGTATCGCGTTGCCTCCTTTTCGCCTGTTAAAATAATACTATTGTGTGATTTGAGTTACGTGGGCGTACCCAGACGCTCCATTGCGTAATATACGCTGCGTGCGTCGGCCTTTGTTTAGCGTACGCTTGTCTCACCCTTTTGTTAGAGACACGTGTACGCCAGCCAGATATGTCCACCGAAATACAATTAACACGTTTATCAATGTAGATGATCCTCAATCACCTACCGAGCACCACACAGATCTCTCCTTGTATCTTAGGCAAAGCTGTGTGCGTGCTTTACAAATTACCCCTTAAATGTATTGCTTTTACTCTTTAACTACTTATGGCAACAAATCTTTCTTAGCACGTTATCAATTGTGAAATGGCAAACAGGAGAGTGATATATGAAAATACACGAATGGAAAGAAATGCAGATATATGCGTGCGTGCGTACGCAAGACAGAAATAAACAGTTTTAAAAGACACTAGCGTGTTGTTCTTACCTCCGGTTCCGGATTCATTCAGCACCCTTTACTAAGCGAAGCAGACGCTTTTCTGGTCAGCACTACGAGGAATATGACCTCCCGCCCTTTGCTGATGGATAATGTCTGCTGAAATTACCTAGTACAGATATGTAAAGGACGGACGAGCCGCCAATTGATAAAGCCTAATATTTATCTTACTTAAAACACTCTAAAAGGTCAAAGAACACAGTACGCTATTGGCGTATGGAATACCGCAAGGGTACGCACGTTGCGTAACAATCGCTTAGCCGTGGTCGAGACGCTCGAGCGTCACATTCGCTCACGGCCAAGAGAGCACAGGCAGGCATGCTATAGGCTGCCGACTAACGTAATGATACGCTATTAGCGTAGCGGACGCTCGGGACCACGAGAAGATCACAAGCGGTGCTGACGCTCACAGTGTTAAACCTTTGTAACTATACCATAAAACAATGTACTTATAATGTAAATCCTTGTGCAGTGATAAGGTGTAAATGCAACACAGTGTAACCTTGTTAACTTGAAAGCTGTACGAGCGTCTCCGACGCTCTGAGAATACTTAGAAATATAATGAATACACAGATACCGGTCTTAGGTTCTAACACCTTAAATGAATGTTCTATTTCAAAAGAATATACAATACAAGTTATACACTACCAAAATAACACAGATCACCTAACCGAATAACTACACATAAAATACAATAGCAGTACAATAACACTTAAGAGAAAAGAGAGAGAAAGGGGAGAGGAGAGAGATATGGCTCACAATAACAATAAAGGCAATATGGTAGCGGAGAAACTTACGCACAAGGGAAACAATCGCATGCGCCTCTGGATATCCAGCTCCCGATTATCAGTGATGAGAACCGTTGAAGAGAATAGTAGAATGGGAGCTGGATCAGATCGGCTTGTCTATATATACGCTACACACAATACAGTACAATGGTCCCTACAATCACATTGTTCATTGGACACAGGAATTCGTCTTCGCATTATAACAAAAGGTCATAGGTTGGTTCATACAGGTGGGCTGTGACTATTTCCAACTGCAGGTTTCCCGCCGCATGGATAATAAAGTGCAAATAATAGTAAAAGTCCATAAACTTCTTATGTCCATAACTATTCGCACGAGCGATTAATCCGCTTCAAACCAACACCGGAATATTGCTAATTAAATACTCTTCTGATGGATACTAAACACCACTGTGTAACCCCTGTCTGACCCTTCGTATCAAACAAAGAGGGATCTCTTTGTCTATGAACATGCTACCTTAACTAAACTTTCAGATTCTATCAAAGGGACCATAATCTACAAAATACATTATATGGTAAAAATATGTAATGATTGAGTCGCCCGCTAGACGCGCATAAACTCTACCGTAAATGCGCATACCGTGCGCCTGCGGGTGCACACAAAGGCGAGTATGCGCACGCACGGCGGAGCTCGTGAACGTGCAGCGGGGACATGCATGATGTGCAAATATGGCAACGTGTGGAGTGATATTTTTCTGACTTTGACAATGCTCATGCTCCTAATACACACACATAGTGAGAAGAAAGAACCTCAACTTATAGCCAGGTTGTAGAAGAATAGAACACATTCTGTCGCTACCTCTTTCATTTCCCTTATCTGTCCAAGGTTTCTGGAGAGTTGAGACTTTTCACATCGATACTCAATGGACTTGTGCCGGCGATTGCATCCAGAGAACGGGTTTTCCTTTTCCTATCTCATATCTCACACTACTACACTCACTTGGGGAAAATTAAGTCGAATACAATGAATATTTGATTAATTATATGTTGTGTTTAGAGATTAAACAAAAGGCAGGAATGATGAAGAAAAATCAAATATACATCTGTATTGCCTCAGAAGTTGTGCTTTTATACATATAGCATTTTAGCATCGGTAATTAATATCTTAATTCTCATATAGAGGTAATTCTCCTGACAGTAATGTTTTCTTCTCGACCTTTGTGTTCTATCACCTGACAGAGAGTTCGTATCTATCAATAGAGACCCTTGTATTTAGATATCCAGAACTTAATGAAATTTTATGAGGGTTTTATGTCAGGAGAAAGAGGACATGATAATGAATATCTGATGGACCTTTGCTTTGGACAAACAACATGCCATGATGAACAAGAATGACCTCTTTGCTGACAAGGCCTATTGAGAAGCCCAATTGATGTGAATGGGAGATCCAAGACTCATGGAGCCAGGTGCTTTCCCTGCTCTCATTGTTCCCAGTCACTGCCCCACGTCACATGGGATAAAGGTAGAAGGGGATTCAGCCTATATACACCAGAGCTTCTTTATATATATCAGAGGAAGGATCTCTATCAGAAGAATGGTTATAGCACTGTTTATATAACAGCATATATTATCATTATTACAGGCTGCTACTCTCTCCCCAGCCTCATTCATTCTTCAGATGTTATATTTCTGTAGCGGGTGCTGGAGATACAGAAAGGTGGTTCTCCTGATTTGTGGACTCATTACATACAGACGTCATTACTAGTCACTGGTTACTACTCGTTATCTGACTGATTTATATTTATATCAGGCGTCACTCAGTGATTGGTAATAGTATTGTGTAGATACATGTTGGGACAACTTAGCAGGCCTTTGGAATGAAACAGGCAGAAAGCTGGATATTATCTATGTACTAACCTTGGAATAATATAATGTATACCTCACTCTGTGACAGGGTTTCATATTGTATACCTTGTTACAGGGAATATCCCTTCTCAATAACAATATTGTCACAGAAGTGATACAAATGTGTAGAATTGGATATGCATGCCTTAGAGAACTGTGCTGTGTTACAGGGTTACACATGATATGCTCAGTCACAGGAGAACACCTGTTATTACCAACAATATTGTTTTATTCAATGTGCATATCTTTGTGATGTGGTCAGTTATCAATTTATATATGTACCGAATGGGTAACACATGTGATTGAGGATTCTGCTCTGGTACAGGGTTTTACAATGATATACTTGGTTGGTACTTATTTCATGCCTATTGAAAAATCTATCTTAAATAAAAATAAAAGTTATGTTTTAATTTATTCATGAAACAAAGAAAAAAGAGTGCGCCACACATCAAGGCTTCTTTAGATATAAGCCCACTAGCGTTTTTTTCTAAACCCCCTAACCAGTCATTGCAATTTGCTTAATGGCGCACCTCCAACCAGATTAGCTAATCTTTGGTATTAACACTTTCGGATTATTCCCTCTATCGGTTGGTTCATACATAGAAGGATCATAAAACAATTATCATTTGGGCCTGTGCATAGTCCCTCGGTCTTAACGTCTTCCCTGGAAATACTTGTGGATGGAGCCCTTCATTCGCTTTGCCAGGATTCAAGGGTGGTCTATCTGTTGAAATCAGAGCACTACATTTTGGCCACTGTGCTCGATCCTAGGTTTAAAGCCTACGTTGTATCTCTTTTTCCGGACACAAGTCTGTAGAGGTGGAAAGACCTGCTGGTGAGAAAATTGTCAGCTCAAGCGGAACGTGACCCGCCAACAGCTCCTCCTTCATTTTCTCCAGCAACTGGGACTGCGAGGAAAAGGATAACATTTCCGAGCCCACCCGCTGGACACAAAAGTAACAATACAAGTGACACATTAACAGGAAATTGTTTCTGTCACCATAGCGACAATTATCTGGAAATAAGATAATACACAGACACATAAAAAGACTCAATGGAAATCTTTTGTTTTTAAACAACTTTATTTGATATCTTTAATACACAGATTTTTCTCTATATTTTAAACTTAAAAAATACTTTACTCTGCACAACATGGATAAAATATCCTTAAAGCACAGAAACAATTCAGGTTACATTATAGTATTGCAGGTAAGTAAAACAGATCAGGAGAGCCAAAACCCTATGGGGGTCATTCAGACCCAGCCGCAATAGCGGTCCACAGCAGTTTACTGGTGGTAACAAAATGCACATGCACAGCGGCCGCGCAGACACACACATTGTGGTCGCATCCCTGAGGGGTGAATGCGGGCGGGCCGGGACTATTTTCCAGGGGCTGCATGATGTCACATCTGTGTTCATCTCTGATTAACCCCCAATAAGCTTCCAGAGTGCACCTCATATCTCATCTTTTCCAAGTTACTACAAATGATATGAGATCGGTAGCAGCACTACTTTCAGGATTATTACAAAGAACACACATAAAGGCTGACACAGCAAATAACAGTGACACATACAAGGGATTAATTAGAAATAATAGGATTTTGGTACCTACCGGTAAATCCTTTTCTCTTAGTCCGTAGAGGATGCTGGGGACTCCAAAAGGACCATGGGGTATAGACGGATCCGCAGGAGCTTGGGCACACTATAAAGACTCAAAACTGGGTGTGAACTGGCTCCTCCCTCTATGCCCCTCCTCCAGACCTCAGTTAGAAAACTGTGCCCAGAAGAGATGGACATTTCGAGGAAAGAATTTTATTGTTACAAACACAGTGAGTGTCATACCAGCTCACACCTCCAACACACCGTAGAACGTGACATTCAGTAGAATGCCAGGCAACGGCATGAACAAAACACAGCCACATGCTGGGAAAAAAAAAAAATGTAACACAAATCGTGTGTCCACATAAGCGAAATTAAAAAAAACCCTCATGCCATGGCATGAACAATGGTAGCAACCGCCTGGTAACGGATATACACCACCCAGGTGTAGCCAAAAGCAACCACTGCAGACACAGTACGCACTGGGCCGGGCGCCCAGCATCCTCTACGGACTAAGAGAAAAGGATTTACCGGTAGGTACCAAAATCCTATTTTCTCCTACGTCCTAGAGGATGCTGGGGACTCCAAAAGGACCATGGGGATTATACCAAAGCTCCAAAACGGGCGGGAGAGTGCGGATGACTCTGCAGCACCGAGTGAGCAACATAAGGTCCCCAAAATCAGGGTATCAACTTGTAAGCATAGTAGAAGCGTCTGACCCCGAACAAGAATTCGCTCGGCAAAGCTGAACCACCGAGACTCCTCGGCCATCCGCCCAAGAAGAAACCCATCTTCCCAAAAGAAGAAACCTCCACCGACTTCGGTGACGGCAAAACAGCCGTAGAACGAACATGCAAAACTTCAACACAGATTCCGCATGTAACTGACTGTATAAAAGTCTCCCCAATCAAGATGGGAACATACCAGACCCACAGGGCCTCTGTTTTTCCAAACTGAGCCAAATTGATGACCTACATACTAAAATCCCAGACTAGACCAAGGGAATTTGAACCAGCTAATGCCTAAGTAACCCCCGGCATCAGCGTGGGCTGATTTCAGTGAAAACCAGAAACCACTCTTGGTAGAAGTATCAACCGGGAACTCAATTCCTCTCTATCCACCTGAAAACTCAAACAAAGCTCTTGTGAGCAAAAACCACCACTTCCGACACCCGCCTTGCGGACGGCGAAGTCCATAGCCTGATCACTCTTCAAGAGAGAAATTTCGTACAGGAACTTATTAGGCTTGTCTCCACATCGGCTTGTATAGCTAAGGACGAGCTAGCTGAAAGTCCACCCTGGATACACACCGAGACACATAACTACTCCCCCAACGGTGGAAACGTTGTGCCATCAGGTCTTTCGTAGCCTAAAGATTTGAAGAGGCTACTTCACCTTTCGGCTTAGGACCTGACATTCTACCGTCCCGTCATCAGACGCAGCCGCGGTACGTCCTAATACACGCCCTAATCTTGTTGCAACCTTACTTCACGTAAAGGAAGAGGTAGTAATTTTCTATTATTAAACTATGAAAAAGTGGATAGCAAACCCTCGCTGGCTAGACCATATTTTAAGTGGATCATCAGAGCCTCAGATCATCTTACGCTTACCACTGTCAGAAAGGTGAAAACGGAGAGGCCACCTAGACCGACTAAAAACACCCACGGTGTCACGAGGATGTCTACTGCTATATCTTGAGTGTCCTTTAACCTGGAACAATCTCCTCGAGGCCTCCCGTTGAGGAGAGACGCCAACATGTCCAATTGCGACATTCCGCAAAACCTTGTCACATCTGGGAAATCATCTCGATAATGACAGAATCTTTCACGGCTGGATATCGTGTCCGCAGAGGAAATCTATTTCCGCGTCGTTTGCCTCCGGAAAGAAGACTGCTAACATATCATTTACCAGACTACCCACTCAACTGCAACTGTGCATCTTCTGTCATTACAGCTTTTTCCTTATTCCGCTCTAGCGGCTTACTTACGCCATTGCTGACAAGTCGTCTGGCAAAATTAACACGGCAGAACACGAAGAGTATGTTCATCTAAAATCAAGAAAGGTTACAGCAGACAAGTTTCCCAACTTGATCACATCCTCTGAAAATACGTCCCCTGGAAAGGACTGCTCTCCAGCTTCGGAGAGCTGTATGCACGGACAGCAAGATCTAAACCTGGATCCCTAACCGTCATTCCTCTAGAGGGAAAGAACCGAGCAGACAGCACAGGAGCGAAGTCCTGGCCGTTCTGATTATATTCCGGTGGATGCGCAGGTGAGACCCGGACCATACTTCTACCTGGTCCCATGAAAACCGCTCTGGTATTAAACCTGCTCACCGCAAAAGGTTTCTTATGCCGCCTCCATCTGTCCTATTAATGGAACCTATTGATGAGGTGTCCTCTCAAATCCGATCCCACTCTGGATCCTCAGATCTCTTTCCACAGGAAAACCACTGAACCTTAACCGGTCAGTATCAACTCTGAAAACCAATTCAGACATCTGCGTCGTTGGGAACACCAGGCCAATCCCTGCGCCGAAGAACAATCAGAGATAAGCAACGATATGCACCTTTTTACAGGGGTAACCAGACAATCTCCTGAACGTGGCGCACCTCTGTATGCCAGATCCATTAGAAAAAATAGCAAGGAGAAACAACCGTAACTCAGAATTTACCCCTTTGGCTTCTATAAATAACTCACCGGTCCTTGTCTATTTCTGGACTAACTGAAAATTAGTAGACAAGTGGTCACTGGAGTGGGGACCAGTCATATAGACTCAGCGACAAGTGGTGTATGTAGTGGAAACAGAAAACCACTTCCACGTCTGCGAGCCTAACAAAGCTGCAGAACACTTACCTTTTCACCTTCCACTGTGTATCGAACCGGTGAAACCGACTGCATCCCACAAAAGAATGCGTCGCCAACCGTTGTGAAGGGGATTAACTCACTAATTTACACTTACCAGCGGATACCGCCGAGATTGACTGAAGAGAGGTCACCCCAACCAGTTGTATACCTCCCACCAGGATCACCCGGAGATCTCCTCCGCAATATCTTTCCCCCCCCGGTCGCACCACCTGCTGTCGCGTGGCAGCCTGCTGTAATGTTATAAGAACAAAATAAATATATATATATATATATATATATATATAGGCAAGCCTACCCACTCTGGGTAGGATATTCTATCGGATGCTTACCCGACTACAACACACCCTCAAGTGCATACATTGCAAATAAGGTCAAAGTATAAAAATAAAATTTTCACTTAGCTGCCTGTGTATGATCCTTTGCGACCGGGCTCTGCGTCGACCAGGAGTTGACTGTCATAATTTTCTCTCCGCGTTGTGCAGAGAATAGTATTCGGACTCCTTGAGAGAAACGAAGCCAACTCGTCACGGCCAATCTAGAGCTTAACCAACAGGGCGACCAGCACATACTAAGAATACCATTAATTCAGCATTCATGGATATACATCAAGTAATACACAATAAAACACGTATATCCCAACCATGCATATATAACCTATATCTACATATATACACATATAGATATAACCCATACGCAAGTGGTTAGTCTAGACCCGTCAGGTCCCTAGTGATAATAATCTGTGCTGATATGTCCCCGAAATGAATCTACCAGGAACGTTATGGTCGACAGGACTTAGTAAAATGTCGACATCGATGAATAGTAAGTGGGTAAAAATTAATCCGGAACACCGAGTGGTCTGAGGGAAGCCTACAATTCCAAATTTGAGGACACTCCCCCCTCATATACATATACGTATATATAGACCTACTTATATACCGGTACGAGGCCAGAACTGACAATTTTCTTTACTCAGGAGATACCATTGATGCCGACTGGGCATCCATACTCAAATGCATCTGCCCTATCGTGTTTATACACAAACACCCGCTTGCTAATACTTAATTTCCATTTATTTATTTATTTTTGAATCAAGTACCGCCATTTTTCCCTACAGCAGCCTATGAGAAAGGCCTCACACCTGCCGACGTATGTCGACTAATCGATAGTGGGTTACAAACGGGAACAGGGAATTTATGTAATATAAAAATTTGACTACGCGTCCATTATAAAACCTAATGCTATATGAGAATCACATAGCATTAAAACCCAGTCCCCCCCCCTCCTCCCGCCTGGCGGGATCTCGGGGAAATGGCGCTGATTTTATGAGGGCTAAGCTCCGCCCCTTCCCGGCATGTTTAGCCTCCGAACAATAATAAGAATTTACTTACCGATAATTCTATTTCTCGTAGTCCGTAGTGGATGCTGGGGACTCCGTCAGGACCATGGGGAATAGCGGGCTCCGCAGGAGAGAGGGCACAAAAGTAAAAGCTTTAGGATCAGGTGGTGTGCACTGGCTCCTCCCCCCATGACCCTCCTCCAAGCCTCAGTTAGGATACTGTGCCCGGACGAGCGTACACAATAAGGAAGGATTTTGAATCCCGGGTAAGACTCATACCAGCCACACCAATCACACTGTACAACCTGTGATCTGAACCCAGTTAACAGCATGATAACAGCGGAGCCTCTGAAAAGATGGCTCACAACAATAATAACCCGATTTTTGTAACAATAACTATGTACACGTATTGCAGACAATCCGCACTTGGGATGGGCACCCAGCATCCACTACGGACTACGAGAAATAGAATTATCGGTAAGTAAATTCTTATTTTCTCTGACGTCCTAAGTGGATGCTGGGGACTCCGTCAGGACCATGGGGATTATACCAAAGCTCCCAAACGGGCGGGAGAGTGCGGATGACTCTGCAGCACCGAAAGAGAGAACTCCAGGTCCTCCTCAGCCAGGGTGTGCCCCTGACCAAGTAGCAGCTCGGCAAAGTTGTAAAGCCGAGACCCCTCGGGCAGCCGCCCAAGATGAGCCCACCTTCCTTGTGGAGTGGGCATTTACATATTTTTGGCTGTGGCAGGCCTGCCACAGAATGTGCAAGCTGAATTGTACTACACATCCAACTAGCAATCGTCTGCTTAGAAGCAAGAGCACCCAGTTCTTTGGGTGCCTACAGGATAACAGCAAGTCAGTTTTCCTGACTCCAACCGTCCTGGAAACCTATATTTTCAGGGCCCTGACAACATCTAGCAACTTGGAGTCCCCCAAGTCCCTAGCAGCCGCAGGTACCACAATAAACTGGTGCAGGTGAAACGCTGACACCACCTTAAGGAGAAACTGGGGACGAGTCCGCAGCTCTGCCCTGTCCGAATGGACAATCAGATATGGGCTTTGTGAGACAAAGCCGCCAATTCTGACACTCGCCTGGCCGAGGCCAGGGCCAACAGCATGGTCACTTTTCATGTGAGATATTTCAAATCCACAGATTTGAGCGGTTTAAACCAATGTGATTTGAGGAATCCCAGAACTACGTTGAGATCCCACAGTGCCACTGGAGGCACAAAAGGGGGTTGTATATGTAGTACTCCCTTGACAAACTTCTGGACTTCAGGAACTGAAGCCAACTTTTTTCTGGAAGAAAATTGACAGGGCCGCAATTTGAACCTTAATGGACCCCAATTTGAGGCCCATAGACACTCCTGTTTGCAGGAAATGCAGGAATCGACCGAGTTGAAATTTCTTCGTGGGGCCTTCCTGGCCTCCCACCACGCAACATATTTTCGCCACATGTGGTGATAATGTTGTGCGGTCACCTCCTTCCTGGCTTTGACCAGGGTAGGAATGACCTCTTCCGTAATGCCTTTTTCCCTTAGGATCCGGCGTTCCACCGCCATGCCGTCAAACGCAGCCGCGGTAAGTCATGAAACAGACATGGTACTTGCTGAAGCAAGTCCCTTCTTAGCGGCAGAGGCCATGAGTCCTCTGTGAGCATTTCTTGAAGTTCCGGTTACCAAGTTCTTCTTGGCCAATCCAGAGCCACGAGTATAGTTCTTACTCCTCTACGTCTTATAATTCTCAGTACCTTGGGTATGAGAAGCAGAGGAGGGAACACATACACCGACTGGTACACCCACGGTGTTACCAGAACGTCCACAGCTATTGCCTGAGGGTCTCTTGACCTGGCGCAATACCTGTCCAGTTTTTTGTTCAGGCGGGACGCCATCATGTCCACCTTTGGTCTTTCCCAATGGTTCACAATCATGTGGAAGACTTCCCGATGAAGTCCCCACTCTCCCGGGTGGAGGTCGTGCCTGCTGAGGAAGTCTGCTTCACAGTTTTCCACTCCCGGAATGAACACTGCTGACAGTGCTATCACATGATTTTCCGCCCAGCGAAGAATCCTTGCAGTTTCTGCCATTGCCCTCCTGCTTCTTGTGCCGCCCTGTCTGTTTACGTGGGCGACTGCCGTGATGTTGTCCCACTGGATCAATACCGGCTGACCTTGAAGCAGAGGTCTTGCTAAGCTTAGAGCATTGTAAATTGCCCTTAGCTCCAGTATATTTATGTGAAGTGAAGTCTCCAGGCTTGACCACACTCCCTGGAAATTTCTTCCCTGTGTGACTGCTCCCCAGCCTCGAAGGCTGGCATCCGTGGTCACCAGGACCCAGTCCTGAATGCCGAATCTGCGGCCCTCTAGAAGATTAGCACTCTGCAACCACCGCAGAAGAAACACCCTTGTCCTTGGAGACAGGGTTATCCGCTGATGCATCTGAAGATGCGATCCGGACCATTTTTCCAGCAGATCCCACTGAAAGGTTCTTGCGTGAAATCTACCGAATGGAATCGCTTCGTAAGAAGCCACCATTTTTCCCAGGACCCTTGTGCAATGATGCACTGACACTTTTCCTGGTTTTAGGAGGTTCCTGACTAGCTCAGATAACTCCCTGGCTTTCTTCTCCGGGAGAAACGCCCTTTTCTGGACTGTGTCCAGAATCATCCCTAGGAACAGTAGACGTGTCGTCGGAAAAAGCTGCGATTTTGGAATATTTAGAATCCACCCGTGCTGTCGTAGAACTACTTTAGATAGTGCTACTCCGACCTCCAACTGTTCTCTGGACCTTGCCCTTATCAGGAAAGCGTCCATTTTCTTTTAAGAAGAATCATCATTTCGGCCATTACCTTGGTAAAGACCCGGGGTGCCGTGGACAATCCAAACGGCAGCATCTGAACCGATAGTGACAGTTCTGTATCACGAACCTGAGGTACCCTTGGTGAGAAGTGCAAATTGGGACATGTAGGTAAGCATCCCTGATGTCCAGTGACACTATATCATCCCCTTCTTCCTGGTTCGCTATCACTGCTCTGAGTGACTCCATCTTGATTTGAACCTTTGTATGTAAGTGTTCAAATATTTCAGATTTAGAATAGGTCTCACCGAGCCGTCTGGCTTCAGTACCACAATATAGTGTGGAATAATACCCCTTTCCTTGTTGTAGGAGGGGTACTTTGATTATCACCTGCTGGGTATGCAGCATGTGAATTGTTTCCAATACTGCCTCCCTGTCGGAGGGAGACGTTGGTAAAGCAGACTTCAGGAACCTGCGAGGGGGAGACGTCTCGAATTTCCAATCTGTACCCCTGGGATACTACTTGTAGGATCCAGGGGTCCACTTGCGAGTGAGCCCACTGCGTGCTGAAACTCTTGAGACGACCCCCCACCGCACCTGAGTCCGCTTGTACGGCCCCAGCGTCATGCTGCGGACTTGGCAGAAGCGGTGGAGGGCTTCTGTTCCTGGGAATGGGCTGCCTGCTGCAGTCTTCTTCCCTTTCCTCTATCCCTGGGCAGATATGACTGGCCTTTTGCCCGCTTGCCCTTATGGGGACGAAAGGACTGAGGCTGAAAAGACTGTGTCTTTTTCTGCTGAGATGTGACTTGGGGTAAAAAAGGTGGATTTTCCAGCTGTTGCCATGGCCACCAGGTCCGATGGACTGCCCCTTTATACGGCAATACTTCCATGTGCCGTCTGGAATCTGCATCACCTGACCACTGTTGTGTCCATAAACATCTTCTGGCAGATATGGACATCGCACTTACTCTTGATGCCAGAATGCAAATATCCCTCTGTGCATCTCGCATATATAGAAATGCATCCTTTAAATGCTCTATAGTCAATAAAATAGTGTCCCTGTCAAGGGTATCAATATTTTCAGTCAGGGAATCCGACCAAGCCACCCCAGCGCTGCACATCCAGGCTGAGGCGATTGCTGGTCGCAGTATAACACCAGTATGTGTATATATACGTTTAAGGATATTTTCCAGCCTCCTATCAGCTGGCTCCTTAAGGGCGGCCGTATCTGGAGACGGTAACGCCACTTGTTTTGATAAGCGTGTGAGCGCCTTATCCACCCTAAGGGGTGTTTCCCAACTCGCCCTAACTTCTGGCGGGAAAGGGTATACCGCCAATAATTTTCTATCGGAGGAAACCCACGCATCATCACACACTTCATTTAATTTTTCTGATTCAGGAAAACTACAGGTAGTTTTTTCACACCCCACATAATACCCTTTTTTGTGGTACTTGTAGTATCAGAAATATGTAACACCTCCTTCATTGCCCTTAACATGTAACGTGTGGCCCCAAAGGAAAATACGTTTGTTTCTTCACCGTCGACACTGGAGTCAGTGTCCGTGTCTGTGTCGACCGACTGAGGTAAATGGGCGTTTTAAAGCCCCTGACGGTGTCTGAGACGCCTGGACAGGTACTAATTTGTTTGCCGGCCGTCTCATGTCGTCAACCGACCTTGCAGCGTGTTGACATTATCACGTAATTCCTAAATAAGCCATCCATTCTGGTGTCGACTCCCTAGAGAGTGACATCACCAATACAGGCAATTGCTCCGCCTCCTCACCAACATCGTCCTCATACATGTCGACACACACGTACCGACACACAGCACACACACAGGGAATGCTCTGATAGAGGACAGGACCCCACTAGCCCTTTGGGGAGACAGAGGGAGAGTTTGCCAGCACACACCAAAACGCTATAATTATACAGGGACAACCTTTATATAAGTGTTTTCCCTTATAGCATCTTAATATATATAATTATATCGCCAAATAAGTGCCCCCCCCCTCTCTGTTTTAACCCTGTTTCTGTAGTGCAGTGCAGGGGAGAGCCTGGGAGCCTTCCCACCAGCATTTCTGTGAGGGAAAATGGCGCTGTGTGCTGAGGAGAATAGGCCCCGCCCCCTTTTCGACGGGCTTCTCCCGTTTTTCTGACAACCTGGCAGGGGTTAAATACATCCATATAGCCCCAGAGGATATATGTGATGTATTTTTAGCCAGTATAGGTACTTTCATTGCTGCCCAGGGCGCCCCCCCCCCCAGCGCCCTGCACCCTCAGTGACCGTTGGTGTGAAGTGTGCTGACAACAATGGCGCACAGCTGCAGTGCTGTGCGCTACCTCATGAAGACTGAAAAGTCTTCTGCCGCCGGTTTCTGGACCTCTTCACTCTTCGGCATCTGCAAGGGGGTCGGCGGCGCGGCTCTGGGACCGGACTCCATGGCTGGGCCTGTGTTCGATCCCTCTGGAGCTAATGGTGTCCAGTAGCATAAGAAGCCAATCCATCCTGCACGCAGGTGAGTTCACTTCTTCTCCCCTAAGTCCCTCGTAGCAGTGAGCCTGTTGCCAGCAGGACTCACTGAAAATAAAAAACCTAACAAAACTTTTACTCTAAGCAGCTCTTTAGGAGAGCCACCTAGATTGCACCCTTCTCGGCCGGGCACAAAAACCTAACTGAGGCTTGGAGGAGGGTCATAGGGGGAGGAGCCAGTGCACACCACCTGATCCTAAAGCTTTTACTTTTGTGCCCTGTCTCCTGCGTAGACCCCCGCTATTCCCCATGGTCCTGACGGAGTCCCCAGCATCCACTTAGGACGTCAGAGAAATATATATGTATACATACATATAAGGCTTTAAACTGAGCAGGGGGCTATATACTGGGATAAACCCCCTGTATGTACCCTTTTATGCACCACAATACAGCTCCCCCCGTGCCCCGAACCTCGGAAAGCGTTGGTGCGTGGGAGCGACAGAGCGCAGCGTCCTGCTGTGTTATGGTGCCCTGGCGGGGTGAAAACACCCGGTGACCGGGTATGTTCCCCCGCCCGGAATTTTTAACAAACGCTGCCCAGGGCACTCCCCCCCAGCGCCCTGCACCCATGGAGCCGGCGGCGGGGAGAAAATGGCGCGCAGTGCGCTATTAAACACTGGCGGGGGTCCGGGGACACGGAGCCTCGGCCCCGCCAGCATAAATAATCATGCTGCACAGTGCTCTCTGTTGGCGGGCGTCCGGGACACGGAGCCCCGGCACCGCCAGAGAGCCGCTCTGTTTGTCCCTCTCGGCGCTCTGCCCTACTGGTGTGCAGAGTGCAGTTACACGCTGGCGGGGTCCTTGGGCACCGGGCCCCGGCCCCGCCGGACTTTATGTAAAATAAGATGTCCGAGGGCGCTCCCCTCCCCAGCGCCCTGCATCAGTAAGAATCAGCGGCGGTATAAAAAGGCGCGTAAAGCGCTACAGTACGTTGCCGGGGCACGGGGATCCGGAGCCCCGGCCGTACCTGGTATAAAGCACAAAAATTAAAAATATATATAAATAAATATATATAAACAAATATGTATAATTATACACTGGCCCCCTGGGGGGGGCTGACCACTGAGGGAGGGGGGAGAGGGGTGCTTCATGCTGACGGGGGTTAGGAACTACAATGCCCAGGCACTGATCCACTTTCAATGTCAGACCCCAGAAAACCCCAGTAACCTGCTGCCCAGGGCGCTCCCCCCCCAGCGCCCTGCACCCTGAGAGTGCGTTGGTGTGTGGGAGCATGGAGTGTAGCACGACGTGTTACCTCAGTTACTGAAGTCTTCTGCCGTCTGAAGTCTTCTTTTCTTCTCATACTCACCCGACTTCTTTCTTCTGGCTTCTGTGAGGGGGTGACGGCGTGGCTCCGGGAACAAGCAGCTAGGCGCACCAAGTGATCGAACCCTCTGCAGCTAATGGTGTGCAGTAGCCGAGAAGCAGAGCCTTGAAACTCACAGAAGTAGGTCCTGCTTCTCTCCCCTCACTCCCACGATGCAGGGAGCCTGTAGCCAGCAGGTCTGCCTGAAAATAAAAAACCTAACAAAAGTCTTTCAGAGAAACTCAGGAGAGCTCCCCTAGTGTGTGACCCATCACTTCTGGGCACAAAGTCTAACTGAGGTCTGGAGGAGGGGCATAGAGGGAGGAGCCAGTTCACACCCAGTTTTGAGTCTTTATAGTGTGCCCAAGCTCCTGCGGATCCGTCTATACCCCATGGTCCTTTTGGAGTCCCCAGCATCCTCTAGGACGTAGGAGAAAAGGAAGCAGAATCATCATTAGGTCTAATTATCAACTGGTTCTGTGCGGGACCCATACACCTCTTTACTGCCTCCAGCAGCCCCTGGTACTGTACTGCGGCCATCCGCCCAGTCTCCCCCCACTACTGCCTCCCACCCTGTCCCCCCAACCTCTTTCCCCCACTACTGCCACCGCCCTGTCTCCTTCCACTACTGCCACCCACCCTGTCTCCCCCCACTACTGCCACCCATCCTGTCTCCCCCCACTACTGCCACCCACCCTGCCTCCCCCACTACTGCCACCCACCCTGTCTCCCCCCACTACTGCCACCCATCCTGTCTCCCCCACTACTGCCACCCACCCTGCCTCCCCCCACTACTGCCTCCCACCCTGTTCCCCCAACCTCTTTCCCCCACTATTGCCACCACCCTGTCTCCCCCTACTGCCCCCAGCTGTCTTCTTCCAGTACTGCCACCCACCCTGTCTCTTTACACTACAAATGATGAGATCGGTAGCAGCACTACTTTCAGGAATATTACACAGAACACACAAAGGCTGACACAGCAAATAACAGTAACACATACAAGGGATTAATTAGAAATAAGCATAATAATCATTGAGTCTAATTATCAACTGGTTCTGTGCGGGAATCATACACCTCTTTACTGCCTCCAGCAGCCCCTGGTACTGCACTGCGGCCATCCGCCCTGTCTACCCCCACTACTGTCACCTGCCCTGTCTCCTCCCACTACTGCAACCCGCCCTGTCTCCTCCCACTACTGCAACCCGCCCTGCCTCTCCCCACTACTGTCACCGTCTCCCCCCACTACTACCACCGCTATCTCCCCCACTATTGCCACCCCCCATCTCCCCCCGCTACTGCCCCATCTCCCCCAACTGCCACCCGCCCTGCCTCCCCCCACACCTCAGTGCTGCTTGGGGACAATATTACCCACTGACAGTGCCTCCGGCAGCCCCCGCTACAGCACTAGTGCCACCACCCTGTCTTCCCCCTGACCTCTCAGCATTGCTTGGGGATTCTTGGTGCTGGTGGTAACAGTCCTTCATGTGCAGGTGGAAGTAAGAAAGCAGGGCAGTAAGGAGGCAGAAGCTGGTTCTGGTACCATGGACCCTGGTCATGTAGGACTGGGAGAGTCAGTAAGATTATGTAATAGAGTCACCATCTTACAGGCAGCCAGTGCAGGGAGCAGAGAATGGGTGTTATGTGGCAGGAACGGGCTGGTTAGGTAACAGCCTGGCTGCTGCATTCTGTACAAGCTACAAGCGGTGCAATTCTTTTGCTGGGAGACCCAGGTAGAGGACATTGCAGTAATCTATGTGTGATGATACAAGTGCATGTATGACTGTAGGAAGATCTTCTGAGGGAAATAAGTGCTGGAGTCTGGTTATGTTCCTCAGATGAGGATCTGATTATGGCAGATACCGATGTCTAAGTGTCACTCCACCATCCACGATCCAGGACACCAAGATTCCGCACATGATCAGCATTTTGTAACTCTGAACCCCCAAGCGTATGTCTGGTTGGTAGTAAAGCTGAGCTGTAGCCCTGCCCTTTGTTGGTGAGCGTCTATCATAAGGACCTGTTTCACCAGGACTGAGTCACAGCCAACTGGCATCACCCACACCTGGAGCTCAGCTAGACAACCATTTAGGATTGGTACTGGGTTCTCAATCTAAACCTCAGCAAAACATCTATTCTAAATGTATGTTCAAATCTCATGTTAGATAGTTTTGTGATTTCTGGTTTTCTTTGTAATTTAAAATACCTGTGTTTCAAAGTCTGGTCAGTGCCGCATATTTAATCAAGGCAGACTGGGCTGGTGTCTGCTTAGTCAAACACTGGGTAATTTAGCTCCTTTGATTAGTGAGACATTTGTCTCAGCTGTAGTTGTGTCAATTTACCATAATATATCTGTAGCTTCAGCCATGCACAGCTGTGCGTTAAAATACTTAAAGCGTTCTTATCTCTAAGCGTTTTGAAAATTAACAGTTAAAAAAACAGTTGAACAAACATTGATGAACATCAAGAAAGAAATCCAAAACATTATGTGGACTCATCAAACCTCGAAAACGAAATTACCAGGACTATGCCCACTAACCCTCTGGCAGTGAACATCAGTAGTACCTTACAGGCCTACCCCTCAAGGATGGACTAGTCCACCGAGGGTAATCCTACACAGTGCGCCGCACCTGGTACCCTGTGAGGGTGGAATACACAGCCCATGGTAGTTATTACCCAAAATGTATATTTTTTTATTTTTGTCTGTGTGGTTTATCTTTTGATGTGTAATACTTAATTCTTCTGTATTATGTGCATTGTTTGAGTTCTAGTTGGCGCCTCAGTGCTGCTCTGCCAAGCAGCCTTCGTTTTTAGTCTTACATGTATAATATGTCGAGTCTATTGTACAGTTGCAATGTGCAGTATGAACTCATATGTGTAATGTATGCTATGTTTTTCCCCCTTCTTATGCTATGCATTCCCCTTTCATGTTGCTGCTTGGTGATGCATTGTACCACAAACAATTCCTAGTGTACGTGAGTACACCTGGCCAATAAAGCTGATTCTGATGATTTATTTCTCAGAGTATAGAAATGGCTTCTCACCTGTGTGACTTCGCTGATGTCTAACAAGAACTGATTTGTGTGCAAAACATTTCCCACACTCAGAACATGGAAATGGCTTCTCACCTGTGTGACTTTGCTGATGGATAACAAGTTGTGATTTCTGTGTAAAACATTTCCCGCACTCAGAGCAAGAAAATGGCTTCTCACCTGTGTGATTTCTCTGATGTCTAACAAGATGTGATTTAAGTGCAAAACATTTTCCACACTCAGAACATGGAAATTACTTCTCACCTGTGTGACTTACGTGATGTTCAACAAGACTTGATTTCTGTGTAAAACATTTCCCACACTCAGAGCAAGAAAATGGTTTCTCACCTGTGTGACTTCTGTTATGTCTAACAAGAACTGATTTGTGTGCAAAACATTTCCCACACTCAGAACATGGAAATGGCTTCTCACCTGTGTGACTTCTCTGATGTGTAACAAGAACTGATTTGTGTGCAAAACATTTCCCACACTCAGAACATGGAAATGCCTTCTCACCTGTGTGACTTTGCTGATGGATAACAAGTTGTGATTTCTGTGTAAAACATTTCCCGCACTCAGAGCAAGAAAATGGCTTCTCACCTGTGTGACTTCTGTGATGTATAACAAGATCTGATTTCCATGCAAAACATTTCCTACACTCAGAACATGGAAAAGGCTTTTCACCTGTGTGACTGCGCAGATGTGCAACAAGTTGTGATTTACTTACACAACATTTCCCACACTCAGAGCAAGAAAACAGCTTCTCACCTGTGTGACTTCTGTGATGTATAACAAGATTTGATTTGTGTGCAAAACATTTCCCACACTCAGAACATGGGAATGCCTTCTCACCTGTGTGACTTTGCTGATGTGTAACAAGTTGTGATTTCCATGTAAAACATTTCACACACTCAGAACATGGGAATGCCTTCTCACTTGTGTGACTTTGCTGATGGGTAACAAGTTGTGATTTTTGTGTAAAACATTTCCCGCACTCAGAGCAAGAAAATGGCTTCTCACCTGTGTGACTTCTCTGATGTATAACAAGTTGTGATTTCCAGGTAAAACATTTCACACACTCAGAACATGGAAATGCCTTCTCACCTGTGTGACTTTGCTGATGGGTAACAAGATGTGATTTTTGTGTAAAACATTTCCCGCACTCAGAGCAAGAAAATGGCTTCTCACCTGTGTGACTTCTCTGATGTCTAACAAGATGTGATTTAAGTGCAAAACATTTTCCACACTCAGAACATGGAAATGACTTCTCACCTGTGTGACTTACGTGATGTTCAACAAGACTTGATTTCTGTGTAAAACATTTCCCACACTCAGAGCAAGAAAATGGCTTCTCACCTGTGTGACTTCTGTTATGTCTAACAAGATGTGATTTAGAATAATAAGATTTCCCACACTCAGAGCAAGAAAATGGCTTCTCACCTGTGTGACTTTGCTGATGTATAACAAGATCTGATTTGCATGTAAAACATTTCCCACACTCAGAACATATCAGTGGCCTTTCACCTGCCTTACCTGTCTGTGGCTTTGTGTTCTGTGTAAAACATTTGGCATCTATAGAACACGGAAACACTGTATCTACTGTCAGAGCTGTAACAGATGCACCAATATCAGAGTGATCAGGAGAACATTTCCCAGGATCAGAGGGATCAGCTGATAGAGCTGGATGTATAATTGGGGTAATGGGGTTATCTCCTGGAGAATCCTGTCTACTGTCATTATCTGTTATGTCACAATCCGGGGATAACATTAGATGTCCTTCTGAGATATTCCTGCTTGTGTGTCCATCTGCTGGAAATAAAATACATTATGGAAATGTGACATTTTCTGTAACAATATTAATCTTGTAAACAATAGGAGAAGACGACTCTCTGGGACACTTAATTGTAAATGTGTGTGTATAATAAAACATAACTTTTAATGAAGGCTTTATAATATTGTGTCTCAGACTATCATTGTGTCCACCCTCCTGAGAACACTCACAATAACAAATGTAATATTATAATAAGACTTAGATGTATCTCTCTCTTGTACTGGTAACTAACCATGAAGTATAAATGGACATGTAGTCACTCGCCAAGTCCTATGTCAGCACCAATGTAAAACAATGGATGGGGAACATATCGTATGAATTGGAGATTCTAGATGAACAATAACATCAGTCATATGAGCTGATGGATCAGAGAAATGTCTCCTAACGTTACTCCTGGAAGCATTGGTAAGGTAGCATTCCTTTATGTGTGTGCTCATACACTGGTAAGCCTGTACATGTGTTACTCACCCTTATATAAGGTATATTCCTACAGCAGAGTAGGTGTGGAACAAGGTACTTTACATGCAATACACCATATGATACCCTGTAATCATCATCATCATCATCTGCTTAGTTATAATCTACTATTTATTACGTCCTAGAGGATGCTGGGGTCCATTTAGTACCATGGGGTATAGATGGGTCCTTTGGGAGCCACTGGCACTTTAAGAGTTTAATAGTGTGGGCTGGCCCCTCCCTCCATGCCGCTCCTACCAGACTCAGTTTAGAAAATGTGCCCGGAGGAGCCGGTCACAGCTAGGGGAGCTCCTAGGATTTTCCTCATTTTTTTATTTTCTAGAGTTAGTTAGGTTACAGGAAGGCTGCTGGCAACAGCCTCCCTGCTGATCGCAAGCCCATGAGGCGACTGCTCACTCCAGCAACATGGCCGCAACCCCCTAACAAAGCCACAAGAAAAGTGGCGAGTACAGCGCCGGCGGCCCGGTTAGCGGGTCGCTGGCGGGTATGGCGGCACAAGGGTGGGAGCGCAGCTGTGACAGGCTGCGCTCCAGGAAGGCTCAGCAACACACGCAGTCACGCAGCTAACAGGCGCTAATCCCCCGGTTATCACTAAAATCCTCAGGCCAGTATAAACAATTAGTGCAGAAGCCGCCCGACATTAGAAGGGGCGGGGCTTCCTCTCAGAGCGGATCCAGCACTCACCAGCGCCATTTTCTCCCTGCAGATCATAGGAACTAGGACACTGACAGGGAGCGCTGCCCTCCCTATTAAGGTTAGTTAGTCAGCGCCGGGCTTTTATCATAATAACTGCCTACAGGGGCGCTGTGTGGCTGGCTCCTTATACTCTGAGACTCTCTGAAGGTACTCTGTGGGAAACTGTGTCTGACATTTTCCTGTGTGTGTGTGTGTGTGTGTGTGTGTGTGTGTGTGTATATCCACGTTGCCATGTCTAAGGACTCTGTGTCCTGTGCTGCAGAGTGTGTATCTTCTCCTGAGGAGTCTATTCCATGTACTCAGGACTGCAATGTGCTGTCTCAGCCTTCTGAATCCGAACCCCCATGGGTGGATTCTTTAAGGGGAATGATATCCCAGATTTCAACAAGGATGTCACATACTGAGAAAGAGACGCAGTTTTGAGACAATCGGTAGTGGGTTTGAAGTATTCAGCTCCCACTACTTCATCTAAAACCCCACCTACATACCCCAAAAAAACATACACTTGCCCAGATAATGCAAGCTGACACTGATACAGACTGATACAGGGGACGGTGATGGGGACATGCGGGGGGGGGGGGGGGATGCATCCCCTGCTAAAGGGGTGCAGCTAATGATTGAAGCCATTAGCGATGTTTTGCATATTTCTGAGAAGGTTCCGGAACAAGTAGAGGAATCTTATTTTACAGTAAATAAATCCTCGCTTACCTTCCCTGCTTCTAAGGAGTTAAACTCCTTGTTTGAAAAATCCTGGGAAAACCCAGAAAAAAAATTCCAGATCCCTAAAAGAATTCTCATTGCTTTCCCTTTCCCTGAAGAGGATAGGAAGAAATGGAAAAGCCCACCCATAGTAGATGCTTCTGTATCTAGGCTGTCTAAAAAGGTGGTTTTACCTGTCCCTGGTTCAACCGCCTTAAAGGAGCCGGCTGATCGCAAGATTGAGACCACGCTCAAATCACTATACACAGCTACAGGCGTGGCTTTAAGGCCCACTATTGCTTGTGCGTGGATTTCTAAAGCCATAGTAAAGTGGTCAGGCACCTTACTAGAGAACTTAGATACTATGGATAGGAGTGACATTGACTTGTTTTTACGTCACATACAGGATTCTGCAGGTTTCATGGTGGAGGCCATGAAGGACATTGGCCTGCTACTTCCATGGCTGTCTCGGCATGCAGAGGACTCCGGATACGCCAATGGACTGCAGATGCAGTATCCAAGAAAAGTGTGGAGAACCTGCCATTCACAGGTCAGGCACTATTTGGGGACGCATTGGATGCGTGGATTTCCACGGCGACTGCGGGTAAGTCAACATTTCTTCCCTCCACAGCAGCCCCAGCTAGGAAATCTTATCCTACACCTACACTACAGTCCTTTTGGACCGCAAAATTGAAAAAATCCAAACCCCCTCCCACCTTCTTTAGAGGAGGTCGGGGAAGATCTAAAAAACCTGCACCATCAGGTTCCCAGGAACAGAAACCAGGTTCTGCTTCCTCCAAATAATTATATGGACCTCTCAGCCTGAAGATCAGGCAGGTGGGAGCGAGACTAAAAGATTTCAGTTACGTCTGGGCATCATCATGCCTAGACCCCTGGGTGACGGATATTGTTACCCAGGGGTACAGACTGGAGTTTCAGGAACTCCCACCTCACAGATTCTTCAAATCAGGCTTACCAGCCTCGCTGACAAAGTTCTATCCTACAGGAAGTCATTAAAAAATTGGTAAGAACAAATGTCATTGTTCCAGTTCCACCTCACCCAAAAACCAAGGGTTATTACTCAAACCTGTTTCTGGTACCAAAAACCGGACAGATCGGTTAGGCCTATATTGAATCTGAAGTCATTGAACCCCTACTTGAGGGTTTTGCTATTCAAGATGGAGTGTCTGAGAGCGGTGATCTCAGGTCTAGAGGAGGGGAAATTCCTAGTGTCCCTGGATATCAAGGATGCGTACCTTCACATTCCGATCTGGCCACCTCACCAGGCCTATCTACGGTTTGCACTACAGGACTGTCACTATCAGTTCCAGATGTTGCCATTTGGCCTCTCCACAGAACCGAGGGTGTTCACCAAGGTCAAGGAGGATATGATGCTCCTCCTACGCAAACAAGGAGTTAACATAATTCCATATCTGGATGATCTGCTGATAGAGGCATCTTTCAAGGAGAAGCTGTTGCAGAGTATTGCACTTCAACTCAAGTACTCTGGGATCATGGGTGGATTCTGAACCTTCCAAAGTCACATTTGGAACCAACAAGGAGACTGCCCCTCCTGGGGATGATACTCGACACGGAAGTGCAAAGGGTGTTTCTACCGGAGGAAAAAGCATTGTGATCCAATCAATGGTCCGGGATGTCTTGAACCACCCCCAGGGTATCGGTTCATCAGTACATTCGCCTTCTGGGGAAGATGGTAGCCTCCTACAAGGCTCTACAATACAGAAGATTCCATGCACGGTTCTTCCAGCTGGATCTCCTGGACAAGTGTTCGGGATCGCATCTTCACTTGCACCGGCGGATATGCCTGTCACCGAAAGCCAGAATTTCACTACTCTGGTGGCTGCAAACTTCTCACCTGCTCGAGGGCCACAGGTTCGGGATTCAGAATTGGATTCTTCTAACCACGGATGCAAGCCTCAAAGGTTGGGGAGTAGTCACCCAGGGGGAATCCTTCCAAGGAAAGTGGTCAAGCCAGGAATCGGTCCTTCCAATAAACATTCTGGAACTAAGGGCCATATACAATGGCCTTCTACAAGCGGCTCATCTTCTGCAAGATCGAGCCATTCAGGTTTAGTCGGACAACGTCACAACGGTGTCCTACATAAACAAGCAGGGTGGAACGAAGAGCAGGGCTGCAATATCAAAGGTAACAAGAATCCTCCTCTGGACAGAAAGACATGCGCTGGTGTTGAGCGATTTTCATTCTGGGAGTGAACAACTGGGAAGCGTACTTCCTCAGCAGACACGATCTCCATCCAGGAGAATGGGGCCTCCACACGGAGGTATTCACAGAGGTAACACGCCGATGGGATGTTCCATAAGATAGACATGACTGCCTCACCTCAACAAAAAGCTTCAGATGTACTGTTCCAGGTCACGAGACCCACAGGCAGTGGCGGTGGACGCCCTGGTGACTCCGTGGGTGTTCCAGTAAGTGTATGTATTCCCTCCACTTCCACTCATCCCAAGGATTCTCAAACTAATAAAAAGATCAAGAGTTCCGGCGATCCTCATCGCTCTGGACTGGCCAAGACGTCCTTGGTACGCAGATCTTCTGGCATTACTGCTGGAGGATCAGAGGCCTCTTCCTCTTTGCGAGGACCTTCTACTGCAAGGGCCGTTTGCCTATCAAGACTTACCAAGGCTACATTTGACGGCATGGAGGTTGAACGCCAGATCTTAGCTCGAAAGGGCATTCCGAATAAGGTTATTCCTACTCTGATCCAAGCTAGGAAGGGGGTAATGTCTAAGCATTACCATCGGATTTGGAAAAAGTATGTGTCTTGGTGTAAATCCAAGAAGTTTCCTACGGTGGAGTTTCAACTGGGACATTTTCTCCTCTTTATGCAAGCAGGTGTGAATGTTGGCCTATGCTTGGGCTCCATCAAGGTCCAGATTTCGGCCTTGTCTATTTTCTTCCAGCAACAATTGGCTGCTATCCCTGAGGTTCAGACTTTCTTGAAAGTTCTGCACATCCAACCACCCTTTTTGCCTCCTATGGCACCATGGGATCTTAATGTGGTGCTGCAGTTCCTGCAATCGGATTGGTACGAACCTTTACAGGAGGTGGACGTAAAGTTTCTTACTTGAAAGGCGGTCACGTTATTGGCCTTGGCTTCTGCCAGATGTGTGTCAGAATTGGGGGTATTGTCGCACAATAGCTATCAGAGGGAGTCGACAGAGCAGGAGTGGAGGCCAGGCAATAATAATAATAATAGCAGTTCAGGCGACCACTTACTGCCCAAGTAGGGTCGCAGCAGCAGAAGTCCCTGACAGAAATCACTGAGGCTGAAGGGCACTGATCATGGGCTGGCAGTGTCTGTAGCTCCCAGAGAAGCGGCTGGTTTCAGGAGGGCATGTGGCTATATTGCCAGTTTTCAAGAAGGCACTTCTGGCAGGGAAGCCCAGATCAGAAAAAACTGGCCGGCTATGGCGGGTGAACCAGGTCAGGTGAATTAGGATGCAGTGGCACAGGGTAGCGTATCTGGCTGCATAGGAAACCCACATGTATGTCCTCTATAATTCACAGCTCCGCCAGATTCCCCCATAGCACCATGTGTTAGGAGGAGATGAGGAGATGCTGGGACAGTGCTGGAGTGATGATAGGCAAGCGCTCCGTGTATTCCCCACTGCCATGACTCAGGGTTCCAACGGCCTGACAGTAGAAGGCAGGCTGCGGGCGAGTGAGCTGACTAACCCAATGCATCCCTGCTGGGGCCACCAATCCCCGTAGTATGCACTGCATCAGATGCCGGGATAGCAGCTCCGCTCCGTGTCTCCCGCCGCGGTCACCGCTGATCCCCAGTCAGCCACTCCACATGACTCCAACAGCACGGCTAGGCACAAGAGTGGACAGGGCGCACAGCCCTCGGTGAGTAGCAGCGCTACCTCGCTGAGATCTGGTCCACGGTGGTATCTCTGCACAACTTCAGTACGCAGATTCGGATCTGGGTGTAGGCCGTAACTTGCAAAAGCCAAATGAATGGCTCCCCGTGTCCGCAGCCTACACACCGGAGTGTCAAAACAAACAGAGGTACCAGAAAGAGCCCATAGGACAGCTGTAAAAGGCAGAAAGGACCTATATAAGCAGGAGCTCCTTTATCCTACTTCCTGCTGCCTTTCCAGTCAGGCCACACACCCCGTGACATCATTTATTGATGTTGAAAACAAAAGTAATGTAGATTTTTGTACCAATCTAAGACCTTTTTCATCTACTTTGGGAGCCACCTCCCTTTTTTTTTAAAACAGTCCCCAGCTGGACGAGGATAATTGGAATTCCATTTCTTGGAATTCTAACTTCCTACTGGGCGTAACCCAAAATTTCCATCAGCTGTTTTGGGATGTTTAAACACAGTTGCCTTAGTTTTTAACACCTACTCTGCTGCCTCTTCTAAGGACAGAATGGCTTACATAGCACTAACTAGCTCAGGTATGTCCACTGAGCTGAGACCTTCTGAAGTGCAATGAGTCCTCATCCTCCAACGAATCCTCATCTAAAACATGTGTAGACTGTGAAGATGTTGTATCATGTCTATGTGATTTACTTACCACTAGCGTTTCAGTCTGCTTTTTTGAGAGGCTGACAATTCCCTAGGTGTATAAACTTCAGAAGGAATGTTGCATGTAAGGGTTAATAGGGAAACCTATCACTGGTATAGGAGCTGGTATAAACTGCTGAGCTACATTAGATAATGTCTGTGCAAAGTAGCCCATGAAGGTTCACCAGAACCTGTGCCTGCCTCGCTGCTTGCTAGTACATCCTACACAGACGCCCACTGAAACTACACTGTACACGTGAGTAAGCGTTGTCGCGACCCAGCAGGGAGTTGTTGGAGTGACTCTGAGGTGCATATAAGACGCTTTTTAGAAAGATCACTCAAAAAAACCCAGTAATTCTAAAAAAATTAAATAAGAAAGCTTATGGTTACTAAAAAACAACAGCCCTCTGACCATGGTTCGGCTGCAAACGAAAGACTGATTTGCCTGAGCCAGGAGGCGGGGATATATGGACAGGCACGTTGCATGCTGGGAGGCCGAAAGCTTTGACCGTTTGGTGCAAATCCACTGTCACGTCATCATATCTCAATGTTATCCTGTGGATAACCTGTGGACCCTGCCGGAGAAAGATATATATATCTAAGAGGATAGAATTTGATCGGTGTTGTTAGGTCACGTCGATGAGGTTCTCTCCGTGTCCCCAGAAGTAGCGTGTGTCAGATGACGTCACTTTGATGCGCTGGAGCGCGCGACGGACGGCGACATGGATGGTTCCACCGGGTATATTAGGTGAGTGGCTGTATGTCTCTTTTGTTCTGCACCCTGATGAAAATGCAGCGAACAGAGCATTGAAACGTTGGTGCACTAAACCTGCCTGGTCTATTTATTCTGACTGCCGCCTTGTATGGATTCTACATTACGTTGCACCAACTGATGCAGCCTGGTTTGGAGGGCACCGACTATTGATTCTTTAATATTTACTTCAGGTCTTCTTGAGGAGTGCTGCTTTACCCACAAAAAAAATAAAATAAAATATTTTTTATATATATATATATATATATATATATATATAAAAAGTTCAACGACACGGGACTTGCACATGCGTGTAGATGGCGACACTAAAACTACTGGATGATCATTGTCAATGTCTGAGGTATTGATACAATGCAAATTTGTTGAGATATTGTTTCTTTTTCAGATGGAACCATGGGTCGTGCACGTGATGCGACTGGCAAAAGGGAGCCATTGGTTTTGGCCGAGACCGGCATTTGTTTGTTGGTGATGCCTTGTAGACAGTGAGTAGTATCCATCTACAGTGAAAGAAGCATGGACACCAAGAATCTCAGCGGCGGAACAGTGGTCGTGAAAGTAGATTATGACAAATCGGGACCACAGGCATTTAGGGCGCCTAGCAACCATCAATTGTTCCAAACGCATCAGGAACTGCACCAACAGTACAATGCCGGACCCAGCCAAACAGTCCCACAGTCCCAGATCTGGTGAATTGGAGGGCCACGTGAGATGTGGTGGCACGTCAGACTGGTGCTCTGAAAACCAATCCAAGCCTTTCAGCCACTGTTCCACCGCTGGGAGCATACCTAAAGTTTAACACTAATGTGATAGCTGTTTGTATGTTACAGGTTGAGTATCCCTTATCCAAAATTGAAAATCACATATTTTTGGTTCCCCTACTGAGATAATGACACATATATATGTATATTATTTTATATATCTATATAAATAATAATATATATGTAATTATCTCAGTAGGGGAACCAAAAATGTGGGATTTTGAATTTTGGATGAGGGATACTCAACCTGTAATTATTTTGGGCAATAGAGTAGGACCTGCAGTATAGTGGGGTCCCTTGTCGGGGGCTGCAGGCTTAAATGCACTGAGCAATACATGAACTAAAACTCCACTGTTTATTATTGTTAGTTAATATAGTGAGTGCAAGACACATTTATGTATGTAGTAAGGCTACTGGGAGACCTTAGATTGAGCAATATTGGATCTTGCCATTACATTCCCAAAAGTCATAACCTCAGAACTGCACAGAGCAGGAACTATTATTCACAAGTAATTAGGAATGT
Organism: Pseudophryne corroboree; assembly: GCF_028390025.1. Lineage (NCBI taxonomy): Eukaryota > Metazoa > Chordata > Amphibia > Anura > Myobatrachidae > Pseudophryne > Pseudophryne corroboree. The sequence continues at coordinate 150,417 of NW_026967544.1, forward strand.
GTTCATCATGAACAAGTCCACAATTACTGTCTGAAGGTTACACAATTATTTCAGGTCTACACAACTGATATTTAAGGATAAAGCCTTTAACAGAAAACTCCCCTGAAGAAGTCACTATTGCCGAAATGCATTGGTTGACACGCAATTTGGGTTTAGAGTGAATTGGAGTGGATAAGAACAAGCCCGCCCATGCAAGGGTGACTACAAGTGCAAAACGCTTGTCTTATGATTATACAGATATGTACTTGTGATAAGCTTTTACTCGAAGTTCTAGATTCAAATTTTATTTTATTTCTGAATCTTATACGAATTGTATTTGGTGAGCTCAGGTCTACTGTATAGCAGGAAATATTTCATACCTGCATCATCTAACAAAATGCATATATATTAGGCACTCCACAAAAAACATTACTAATTATATTATATACATACATACATACACATTTATATATAATCACTAATAATAAACTTCAGATTGTTACTTTTAATAACATTATAGTGTCGTGTGTAATAACTCTCTACATGTGATATTTGTCATGGATAGCCTTGTGTTAGAAACACCCACTGAGAACAGGGCTGATGGCAGAGGAGGGTGTAGGATAAGAGATTGCTGTAGTGACTGAGCAATAAGAATATGTGACTTCTGTATTAAGTGTTTATTACTCACCTGTGCTGATATCTGTAGGGATCTCCTCCTCCTTACACTGCTGATCACCCCTCACATACGTCTCTTCTTCTCCCTCTATATCTTCTGCCTTTATATCAGTCACATACGTCTCATCTTCTCCCTCTATATCTTCTGCCTTTATATCAGTCACATACGTCTCTTCTTCTCCCTCTATATCTTCTGCCTTCATATCAGTCACATACGTCTCTTCTTCTCCCTCTGTATCTTCTGCCTTCATATCAGTCACATACGTCTCTTCTCCTCCCTCTGTATCTTCTGCCTTCATATCAGTCACATACGTCTCTTCTCCTCCCTCTGTATCTTCTGCCTTTATATCAGTCACATACGTCTCTTCTTCTCCCTCTATATCTTCTGCCTTTATATCAGACACATACGTCTCTTCTTCTCCCTCTATATCTTCTGCCTTCATATCAGTCACATACGTCTCTTCTTCTCTCTCTATATCTTCTGCCTTTATATCAGTCACATACGTCTCTTCTTCTCCCTCTGTATCTTCTGCCTTTATATCAGTCACATACGTCTCTTCTTCTCCCTCTAGATCTTCTGCCTTTATATCAGTCACATACGTCTCTTCTTCTCCATCTATATATTCTGCCTTTATATCAGTCACATACGTCTCTTCTTCTCCATCTACATCTTCTGCCTTTATATCAGTCACATACGTCTCCTCTTCTTCCTCTATATCTTCAGCCTTTATATCAGTCACATACGTCTCTTCTTCTCTCCTTATAGCTTCTGCCTTTATACGAGAAAGATGTTCTACCTAAATAACCCAAAAAATACAATGGCATTTGCATATTGTTTGATTAAATTGAGGTGAAACAGTATAATATTAATGTACTATACGCACACAGCTTCTCTGAACATCATATAGTGACAGTCACTTTGGTGTATTGGATGAGACCCTAAATCCCACCTACCTGATCCTCCTGTGGGGTCCTGTGATTCTCCTCTGTACAATCCTGGGAATACAGAGGACGGGGACATTTCTCTGGGGTATCTCTGTTACTGGGCCCATCTGTAGGAGACACACAGTGACTGAGAACAGTGTATATATGTGATTATCAGATGATGTGTGTATATAGGGGCCCCCATACCTGCTCTCCCCTGTACAATACATGACAGTCTTACCCAGTGATGTGAGGGGGCGGTGATTCTCCATCATCACGTCCTTGTACAGACCCCTGTGCTCTTCTATATACTCCCCATCCTGCATGGAGACATAGACAGTGACATCCTGACACCTTATAGACACCTGACACACAGTGATACAGTCATCACCCAGACACGTCCCCTGGTGTTACTGTATAATGTCCCATTCCCAGCAGTCACCTCTCCAGTCATCACCCAGACACGTCCCCTGGTGTTACTGTATAATGTCCCATTCCCAGCAGTCACATCTCCAGTCATCACCCATACACATCCCCTGGTGTTACTGTATAATGTCCCATTCCCAGCAGTCACTTCTCCAGTCATCACCCAGACACGTCCCCTGGTGTTACTGTATAATGTCCCATTCCCAGCAGTCACCTCTCCAGTCATCACCCAGACACATCCCCCGGTGTTACTGTACTCCCAAGTCTCCTCAGACCCCAGTCATGTCCCTGTATTATTACTATAGATATAAGTGATGTCACTGTGACACTCCCGATCCCCTCATCTCCCCAGTCATGTCCCTGTATTATTACTATAGATATAAGTGACGTTATTGTGACACTTCCAGATCCCCTCACCTCCCCAGTCATGTCCCTGTATTATTACTGTAGTACCCTAGTGATTTAAATGCCTTGGGACACTATGAGGGGCAAATCAATTAATGAATGTGTAGATCTATAAGGTAATAGAGATGCTGCCAACTGATGTATACCATATATGTGATAATAACTTGGATCTTTCTAGTGATCCAATAATGTATAGTGTTTATGCATGTTATTATTCTGTGCCTGCTGAAGGTGAGGGGACTCTGGTTAGCGCGCAGTGCGCGGGGGAGATCATGGAGAAGCTTCCAGAGGTCCCGTGTGCTGAGAGAGGTGGCTGGGCGCGTGTAGCGGTGGTTTTGTTGGTGGGCTGACTAAGGGGAGAGAAAAAGGCTGGCGGCTGAGACGAGGGAGCTTACAGGAAGACGGTTCCCTGCGATTGAGAGAGCCCCTGTGGGGGAAAGGAATTGGATGTCTCCCGCTGCGGGTGAGAAGCGCTGTGTTAATTTCCCCTGGTGGACGCCGAGCAGGGACGTCCCGGTGGCTGGATGTCACGGAGAGTGCTGGGAGGCGGAGCGCTGGCGGGGCAGGCTAGTACATGGGAGGAGACCGCAGTGCGGGCAGCAGCTACCAGGAGTCCAGCAGTAGCAGACAGTTTACCCCCGAGGCAGAGCTGAGTCCCTCATCCCATCCAACCCGCAGGGAGAGCCCGGTTGCTGGAGGAGGCGGAGTCGGAGGGAGGTCCAGACCGGGCACACTATCATTGTAAGTGCAGGATGCCCCCATATAAATCCTGCTAATCTGCATACTTCCCTATCATCCTTTAACTATTAAAGTACCACACCTAGCACAGTAGCACAGGGACCAGCAGCATCGGTGGATCTGAGGAGTATAAATATCACCTCTAGAGATTCCATATCCATTAGATAATGACCAGCAGGGTAGCAGTCATAGAGTGCGGTGGTGTATAATGATGAAAGCAGCTCAGAGAGGGCGCAGGGTCACCTAAACTTGGAAATGATACACTAGGGAGACTAAGCACCCCTCACCTATCAGAGACAGGTGCCAATAACCGGGACTTCTGTATGTTCTGGAGCCACCCGCACGGATCTACAGTGGGGCTATGCTTATACTGGGACAGGTAACACAGATCATCACCCCACTATATGTAACGAGTAGACCACGGGTGTCAGGGATTCCAGGGTGGAGAGCTCCACGTACTACCTTCCTGTTTCAGGTTGTCTAGGAGCGCTACAATTAGATCTTCCATGGAAACCATGCTATTCATTGCCGTGAAGTAGGGATTGCTCAACAATCGTGAGGACAATTGCTCCAAGTGGAGACCCATATAACCCAGAGTACTTCTTATACACAGACACGAAAGGGCCCCAACCATGCACGATTATAGTAAGAGAACCCGGGTGGTTTTTCAAATGCAGCCCCACAACTTTCTTGTGGAATCACATTTTCTGTATTGCATGCGTTACCTTATGTATAGGCGGGATATATTATTATGTATAGGTGGGGTATATTATTATGTATAGGTGGGGTATATTATTATGTATAGGTGGGTTATATTTTTATGTATAGGTGGAGTATATTATTATGTATAGGTGGGGTATATTATTATGTATAGGTGGGGTATATTATTATGTATAGGCGGGGTATATTATTATGTATAGGTGGGGTATATTATTATGTATAGGTGGGGTATATTATTATGTATAGGTGGGGTATATTATTATGTATAGGTGGGGTATATTATTATGTATAGGTGGGGTATATTATTATGTATAGGTGGGGTATATTATTATGTATAGGTGGGGTATATTATTTTGTATAGGTGGGGTATATTATTAGAACGGTTCATGGTTTGAGTATTATATGATATAACTGTATAAGGTGGCCTATAACTTCTTACATATAAAACTAGTATACTTACCGGTGGAACTATCTCCGTATCTGTAGAAGAGCCTAAAATCACAAAGGAAAGGTACGATAGGTAAATGTGCATAGTCCTATCTGGTTACATCACATACTAATGTTATAGGCGACCACTACAGTGGTAGGGTATTTCTTAAGCGATTAGAATATTGGGCTCTAAATAGTTTTGGTGGAGGCATATTGCACATATACACTGTACCCCCATGTAAAAGAGGGGTTACATTACTATAGATATGTGATGTCACTGTGACACTCCCAGATCCCCTCACCTCCCCAGTCATGTCCCTGTATTATTACTATAGATATAAGTGATGTCACTGTGATGCTCCCAGATCTCCTCGCCTCCCCAGTCATGTCCCGGCATTATTACTATAGATATAAGTGATGTCACTGTGACACTCCCAGATCCCCTCACCTCCCCAGTCATGTCCCTGTACTATGACTATAGATATAAGTGATGTCACTGTGACACTCCCAGATCCCCTCACCACCCCAGTCATGTCTCTGTATTACTATAGATATGTGATGCCACAGTGACACTCCCAGATGTGTGATATACATTTGCTTCATACTGAGCAATATTTTCAATCCCCACAACTACATATAATACAATTATTAATAACAACAACAACAACAACACTAAAGGCTGCACCCCAGTATAAAAATAAAAACAGATGTCTTTAAAAGCAGGACACCTCAGACCATTCCTCCAGTATTGTAGGACATCACCAACACTCCCAATGTATAGTAATAATACCAGGACACCACAAGATGCTGTCCCTGTATAATAATAACAGTACACAATAACCTGCTCCCCCTGTATAACACTAATAACAACAGGACTCCACAGGCCTCTCCATCTGTATAACAACAGCAATAAGACACCATAGGCCACTTCACCTGTATAATAATAATAATAATAATAATAATAATAATAATAATAACAGGACACCACTGGCCGCTCCCCCTGTATAATAATAATAATTACAACAACAACAACAACAGGAAACCACAGGCTGCTCCCTCTGTATAATTATAATAATAATAATAATAATAATTGGACACCACAGGCCGCTCCCCCTGTATAATAATAACAACAGGACACCACAGGCTGCTCCCCCTGCATAATAATAACAACAGGACACTACAGGCTGCTCCCCCTGCATAATAATAACAACAGGACACCACAGGCTGCTCCCCCTGCATAATAATAACAACAGGACACCACAGGCTGCTCCCCCTGCATAATAATAAAAACAGGACACCACATGATGCTCCCCATTTTTAATAATAATAGCAGGACACCACACGCTGCTCCCCCTGTATAGTAATAATAACAGGACACCACAGGCTCCTCCCCCTGTATAGTAATAATAACAGGACACCACAGGCTCCTCCCCCTGTATAATAATAATATCAGGACACCAAAGGCTGCTCCCCCTGTATAGTAATAATAACAGGACACCACAGGCTGCTCCCCCTGTATAATAATAATAACAGGACACCACAGGCTGCTCCCCCTGTATAGTAAGACGCCATTACCTGATGGTAGCATCTAAGATGCCTTCGCCGGAAGGACCTAGTGTACGTCAGGCAGTGGGCGGTGCTGGGGGCGGAGTCGATAGAAGCGTCGCGCGCGCGTACGCGGGAACTTTGAATAGCAGTGCAGTGCAGTCAGTGGCACAGGACAGAAGGGTCGGGACAGTGCGGCCGCGGTATGGATGCTCCGGCGCTGGTGTATGTGAGCGGGATCCCAGGACAGGACAGGATCAGCACCTTGGTGCCGTCAGGCTGCTGGAGAGTGAGATGAATGTAATGACTGGCGGGTGGCAATCGGACCTATCCCAGGGTTATCTTATCGTGGCCGGGTGTTATGGATGGGAGCTGCTCGGTGTGCCCTGTGAGTGTGTTAAAGCCTCCCCCAATGCCTGAACTGAATGGGTTAATGACCACCCCCCCAATCATGCCTGCACTGCGTGTGTTAATGACCCCCCCCCCTCATGCCCTCACCGAGTGTGTTAATGGACCCCCTTCCCCCCTCACTGAGTGGGTTAATGGACCCCCTTCCCCCCTCACTGAGTGGGTTAATGGACCCCCTTCCCCCCTCACTGAGTGGGTTAATGGACCCCCTTCCCCCCTCACTGAGTGGGTTAATGGACCCCCTTCCCCCCTCATGCCGTCACTAAGTGGGTTAATGGACCCCTCCCCCCTCATGCCGTCACTGAGTGGGTTAATGGACCCCTCCCCCCTCATGCCGTCACTGAGTGGGTTAATGGACCCCTCCCCCCTCATGCCGTCACTGAGTGGGATAATGGACCCCCCCCCCCTCTCATGCCGTCACTGAGTGGGTTAATGGACCCCCCCCCCCCTCATGCCGTCACTGAGTGGGTTAATGGATCCCCCCCCCCTCATGCCGTCACTGAGTGGGTTAATGGACCCCCGTCATGCCGTCACTGAGTGGGATAATGGACCCCCCCCCCCCCTCATGCCCTCACTGAGTGGGTTAATGGACCCCCCCCCCCCTCATGCTGTCACTGAGTGGGTTAATGGACCCCCCCCTCATGCTGTCACTGAGTGGGTTAATGGACCCCCCCCCTCATGCTGTCACTGAGTGGGTTAATGGACCCCCCCCTCATGCTGTCACTGAGTGGGTTAATGGACCCCCCCCTCATGCTGTCACTGAGTGGGTTAATGGACCCCCCCCTCATGCTGTCACTGAGTGGGTTAATGGACCCCCCCCCTCATGCTGTCACTGAGTGGGTTAATGGACCCCCCCCCCTCATGCTGTCACTGAGTGGGTTAATGGACCCCCCCCTCATGCTGTCACTGAGTGGGTTAATGGACCCCCCCTCATGCTGTCACTGAGTGGGTTAATGGACCCCCCCCTCATGCTGTCACTGAGTGGGTTAATGGACCCCCCCCTCATGCTGTCACTGAGTGGGTTAATGGACCCCCCCCCTCATGCCGTCACTGAGTGGGTTAATGGACCCCCCCCTCATGCCCTCACTGAGTGGGTTAATGGACCCCTCCCCCTCATGCCCTCACTGAGTGGGTTAATGGACCCCCCCCCACCACCCCCCTCATGCCCTCACTGAGTGGGTTAATGGACCCCCCCCCCCCTCATGCCGTCACTGAGTGGGTTAATGGACCCCCCCCTCATGCCGTCACTGAGTGGGTTAATGGACCACCCCCCTCATGCCGTCACTGAGTGGGTTAATGGACCCCCCCCCCCTCATGCCCTCACTGAGTGGGTTAATGGACCCCCCCCCCTCATGCTGTCACTGAGTGGGTTAATGGACCCCCCGTCATGCCGTCACTGAGTGGGTTAATGGACCCTCCGTCATGCCGTCACTGAGTGGGTTAATGGACCCCCCGTCATGCCGTCACTGAGTGGGTTAATGGACCCCCCCGTCATGCCGTCACTGAGTGGGTTAATGGACCCACCCCCCTCACGCTGTCACTGAGTGGGTTAATGGACCCCCCTCATGCCGTCACTGAGTGGGTTAATGGACCACCTCATGCCCTCACTGAGTGGGTTAATGGACCCCCCCCCTCATGCCGTCACTGAGTGGGTTAATGGACCCCCCCCCTCATGCCGTCACTGAGTGGGATAATGGACCCCCCCCCTCATGCCGTCACTGAGTGGGTTAATGGACCCCCTCATGCCCTCACTGAGTGGGTTAATGGACCCCCCCTCATGCCCTCACTGAGTGGGTTAATGGACCCCCCCCCCCCCATGCCCTCACTGAGTGGGTTAATGGACCCCCCCCCCCCCCCCTCATGCCCTTGTAAGGATGTGCCCTGTGGGCACATCAGCGCGGGGTGCGTGGCGGGTGTCCGGTGCAGGGATTACCCTTTTCCCTGCACCGGACCAGAGGCTGCGGAGGGGTTTGAATGTTGGCGCCCTCCGGGAGCCAATCGCGGCTCCCGGAACGGCGGCCAATCAGGGGAAGACGCGGCGAGCCAATCGGCGCTCGCCGCGTCATAGGCCCCGCCCCCGGTGTCTGACGTCAGACGCCGGGCGGGTCCAGGAGGAGAGGCCCGAGCGCAGGAGCGCGAGGAGGAGGACGGCGCGGAGGAAGAAGAAAGAAGACGGGCGGGAGCAGCGCGGACGGAGGTCGGCGCGTCGGAGCGCAGAAGATCCAGACGCCGCAAGGAGGAGGTCATCGGTCGGGAGAAGAGAAGATGTCCAGCGGCGGCTGGACGCGGAGGAGAGACGGCGGCGCCGCTGGCCAGGACGGGTCAGCGGCAGAAGAAAGAGCCAGAGACCCCGTGGATCAGGTGAGGCCTCAGTGAGGCTATCTCCCCCTCCCCTTTTCCTCCCTCGACCACCAGGGATGGGCATTAGGCCCGAGGACACAATTCAGGCGCTAGGCCTGGGCGCAGTTAGGAGTTTGGGCCCCCAATATTTGATGAGGTGGTTTGGGCATTAGGCCCAAGCCACCCCATCCATGCGGCATCAGTTAGGCGGGCACTAGGCCCGGGGGACAATCTAGGCACTAGGCCTGTGGCTAATAGAGGGCGTTAGGCCCTAGGGTATTTGTGGCCAAATCAGGGATACGATAAGGTGACCCTGGGCACAAGGCCCAGGTCACCCAACGGGCGGCAAGTAGGCGGGCGCTAGGCCCGTGGGCAAAGTCAGGCCTCCGGCCTGTGGGCAGTTAGGGGGCGCTAGGCCCAGCGAAGCAGTGTTTCCCTGAGGTGAGTAAAGGTGGTACTGGGCGCTAGGCTCAGGCCACCCTGAGAGTACGGTAGGTGGGTGAGCTGTGCGGTCCCCACTACTGGGTGTTCTGGGTCGGGTAGATAAAGGGACAGCACCGTTTTATGTTGTAACTCCGATAGTGTGATGTTACCGTGCAGGGCAAAGTGTATGTGTTGTGTAAGTTGTGCATAGTTGTATTGCACCACACCCACAGAGCTAGTTTGAGGGCTCCGCTGTTGTAGATAGTATAGGATGTGACACTAGGTCAGAGTTAGGCCCTGCACGGCTGTTTCTCTTTACCTCCTTACAGGGACCTGTAAGTGGAGAAGATCGGAGTGCAAGACTTGTGACGGTGAGTAGCATCCGTGTACGTTTGTCCCCGAGCGCCGGAGTTAGGATTGCTCACGGACGTGAGAATCCCTTTCATCACACTACGTGCGAAAGCGCGAGTGTGTGAAAGCTGGGTAGCTGAGGCTTTGTGCCGGTGATGACCATTCACCCAGCCGGTGAAGGTCGCAGCCACCCCTGGGGTATCCCCTGTTCCACCGGAAGC